>NW_028270181.1:30396062-30508562 GCF_037043375.1 Chiloscyllium plagiosum
GAGAGACAGAGAGAGAGAGAGAGAGAGAGAGGGACAGAGAGAGAGAGAGAGAGGGACAGAGAGAGAGAGAGGGAGAGAGAGAGGGACAGAGAGGGACAGAGAGGGAAGACGGAGAGAGACGGAGAGAGACGGAGAGAGACGGAGAGAGACGGAGAGAGACGGAGAGAGACGGAGAGAGACGGAGAGAGACGGAGAAGACGGAGAGAGACGGAGAGAGACGGAGAGAGATAGAGACGGAGAGAGAGAGAGAGAGAGACGGAGAGAGAGAGAGAGAGACGGAGAGAGAGAGACGGAGAGAGAGAGACGGAGAGAGAGAGACGGAAAGAGAGAGACGGAGAGAGAGAGACGGAGAGAGAGAGACGGAGAGAGAGAGACGGAGAGAGAGAGACGGAGAGAGAGAGACGGAGAGAGAGAGACACAGAGAGAGAGACACAGAGAGAGAGACACAGAGAGAGAGACACAGAGAGAGAGACACAGAGAGAGAGACACAGAGAGAGAGACACAGAGAGAGAGACACAGAGAGAGAGACACAGAGAGAGAGACACAGAGAGAGAGACACAGAGAGAGAGAGAGGGACAGAGAGAGAGAGAGGGACAGAGAGAGAGAGAGAGGGACAGAGAGAGAGAGAGAGGGACAGAGAGAGAGAGAGAGGGACAGAGAGAGAGAGAGAGGGACAGAGAGGGACAGAGAGAGAGAGAGAGAGAGAGAGAGAGAGAGAGAGAGAGAGAGAGAGAGAGAGAGAGACAGAGAGAGAGAGAGAGGGACAGAGAGAGAGAGAGAGAGAGAGGGACAGAGAGAGAGATACGGACAGAGAGAGAGATACGGAGACAGACTGACAGAGAGGGGGAGGGAGAGAGAGAGAGAGAGAGAGAGAGAGAGACAGACAGAGAGAGAGAGAGAGCGAGAGAGAGAGAGAGAGAGAGAGAGAGAGAGAGAGAGAGAGAGCATGACACAGAGACAGACAGAGAATGGGTAAGAGAGAGAGAAAGAGCAAGACAAACAGAGAATGAAAGTGATTGAACAGCAGGAAGGAGTTAGCAAGAGGGACTGACAGACCAGGACATAGAGAGAATATAGGGAACCACAAAGGACAGGGGAGGGGGGAGGATAAAGGGATGGCACGAGAGATCGAGGCAGATACAGGGGATAGACAGACATAAGAGGGTGAGGGAGAGGGACGGGGGGCGACGGTTGGCCGGGTGAGGGACGGGGGGCGACGGTTGGCCGGGTGAGGGACGGGGGCAGTGGCCGAGTGAGGGACGGGGGTGATGGTTAGCCGAGTGAGGGACGGGGGTGATGGCCGGGTGAGGGACGGGGGTGATGGCCGGGTGAGGGACGGGGGTGATGGCCGGGTGAGGGACGGGGGTGATGGCCGGGTGAGGGACGGGGGTGATGGCCGGGTGAGGGACGGGGGCGACGGTTGGCCGGGTCCGACGGTTAACCGGGTCCGACGGTTGGCCGGGTGAGGGACAGGGGCGACGGTTGGCCGGGTGAGGGACAATAGACAATAGGTGCAGGATTAGGCCATTCTGCCCTTCGAGCCTGCACCGCCATTCAATATGATCATGGCTGATCATTCCTAATCAGTATCCTGTTCCTGCCTTATCTCCATAATCCTTGATTCCACTATCCTTGAGAGCTCTATCCAACTCTTTCTTAAATGAATCCAGAGACTGGGCCTCCACTGCCCTCTGGGGCAGAGCATTCCACACAGCCACCACTCTCTGGGTGAAGAAGTTTCTCCTGAGCTCTGTCCTAAATGGTCTACCCCATATTTTTAAGCTGTGTCCTCTGGTTTGGCACTCACCCATCAGTGGAAATATGTTTCCGACTGCCAGAGTGTCCAATCCTTTCATAATCTTATATGTCTCAATCAGATCCCCTCAGTCTTCGAAACTCAAGGGTATACAAGCCCAGTCGCTTCAGTCTTTCAATGTAAGGTAATCCCGCCATTCCAGGAATTGACCTCGTGAATCTGAATGAACGGACGGGGGCGACGGTTGGCCGGGTGAGAGACGGGGACGATGGTTGGCTGTGGGATGGGGGCGATGGTTGGCTGGGTGAGGGATGGGGGCGATGGCCGGCCGGGTGAGGGACAGAGGCAATGACTGGGTGAGGGACAGGGGCGATGGTTGGATGGGGGCTGCCCTGAAGAGACTCCAATGAGGAATTCAGAATACAAGCGACGGAGGAAAGCAAACTTGACAGAGACACACAGGAGTTGGAAAGAGGGTTTCTGGAAGATTGCAAAGACATAAGAGAGAACATGAATGAGAGTGTCAGAGAACACTGAACAGCAGGTGCGAGGGAGCAACGACTGAGTCAAACATACAGGGATCAGGGTGAGGCAGTGGGTGGGAGCCATGGCAACAGGGAAGTGGAAAAGGAGGCGAACAGAAACTATTGCGAAAATGTGTCACACGCCAACCACTGGGTACAGGCTTCAGAAGCCAAGCACATTTCCAATCACATTCCTGAGAGACAGTGAGACCACACAATTAGTTGGGGAAAAAAAAACAGAAACAGCCTTTTACGATGGAAAAAGTCTTCAAATTATTGCAGATTGAAGAACGCTCGAGATGATGGCCCTGAACTAAAACAAGTGGGAAACTGGCTGTCCTGCAGAGGGCATAATGTTACATTCACTCCAATACAAGATCACAATGTGCTGACAGTGTTAGTACAGTTGACACAGCAACACATGCACCTCGTGGGCAGGCCAATCAGATCATAGTCAATTATGAATCGAGTAAATAGCCTTTACTTAGGACAGTAATTGTCCTCAGTAAATTAGCTTCATTTGTTGCACATGCTCAAGATGGGTGCAGACTTCACTGACTTTTCATTCAGACCTGGGCAAAGGCAGGAAGGGAGTTAGTGTGAGACATTAAGAATGTGCCACTTCACAGTAACTGCCACAGGCAGAAACTCAGGGAGCTGGGGTGGAAGCTTAGTGCTACAACAAACAGTTGTTATCTCTGGTTTGTTGCCCGTGCCATGTGCTAGTGAGGTGAGGAATAAGGAGATGAGGGTCATTGAATAAACATACGGATGAAAATGGAACTATAATTGAGGTTCCCATCCCCTGCTGAATTATTTTAAAACCTCCCAAAGAGCATTAGCAAATATGCTCACCCCAGGACATTAGTGGATCATGTGTAGACTACCCTGTTTCGAGGTCCCACCTACCCCAGTACGAACCCCAATTATCTAGGTATCCAAAATCCTCCCTCCTGCACCATTCCTGTGATTCACTTTGGAAGGAGCAATGGGAACAAAGAGTACTGGGCTACTGGTAAGATTCTTGGTAGTGTGGGTGAGCAGAGAGATCTCGGTGTCCATGAAAGTTGTCACCCAGGGTGATAAGGTTGTTAAGAAGGCATACGGTCTGTTAGCTTTCATTGGTAGAGGGATTGAGTTTCGAAGTCCTGCTGCAGCACTTGCATACAGTTCAAGTCACCGTATTGTAGGAAGGGTATGGAAGCTTTGGAAAGGGTTCAGAGGGGATTTACTGGGATTTTGACTGGTATGGAGGGAAGGTCTTTTGAGGAAAGACTGAGGGACTTGAGGCTGTTTTCATTAGAGAGAAGAAGGTGACTTAATGAAGAGCTGGAAGATAATTAGAGGTTTACTTAGAATGGACAGCGAGAGACCTTTTCCTTGGATGGTGATGGCCAGCATGAGGGGATATAGCTTTAAATTGAGGACAGATGTCAGAGATAGTTTCTTTACTCAGAGTAGTAGGGGCGTGGAATGCATTGCCTGCAACAGTAGTAGACTCGCCAACTTTAAGGGCATTTAAGTGGTCATTAGATAAATGTATGGATGATAATGGAATAGTGTAGGATAGATAGGCTTTAGGTTGGTTCCACAGGTCGATGCAAAATCGAGAGCCAAAGGGCCTGTACTATGATGGAATGTTCTATGTTCTAGTTGATGAGGGGAGGTTCAGCTCAGAACTACAGCTTTCATTATTAGTGGCCGGTTAGTAATACTTTACAATGCTTCACAATGCTGTCACAGCAAGGGAGAAACTGAACATAAACACACCACCGTGCAGCAGCAGCTACCTTCTCTGTTGGTTCTGCTGGTTTCCCATTGCTGGTGCATTCTAGGTCTTGCTCGCTACCACCCTGGACAATCCTCAGGAGCTCCCTGGACAGCTCACAGTGCCCACTAACTGCAGGGTGCTGACGTTCCTTTGGGCTCTTGCACCACATGCCCAGGTCAGATGCCTCATTGGGCACACCACCCAGACTGACAGTCAAAGGATTCACTGCTTCGCCCTCACACCTCGCTTTCCTTACAGCAGAGAGACTGTCAGCCATGTTGAGCGGACTTGAACCTGGAGGTGGTGGTGGTGAGGATAATGCAGGGGAGAAATCATAATAACTAAAGGTGGGAGATGGTGTAAATTGAACGGGTTCCTCACTGAAGGCATTGCTAAATGTGACGCTCCTCCCAGACTGCCGTGATCGAGGTGGTGGTAAAGGTGACTTATTACTGTAGGGAGTAGATTCGGCAGATTCTTTTGACGAAGGGGGGCTGATCGTTAGCAAAGGGCTGCTTGCCAGTGAGGTGCTAAGGTAGTTCCCGTCAGAGTAGAAGCCTTCAGGGAGAGGAGGCAACGGAGGAGTCACAAGAGGAGTGTGGCTCGGGGAGATTCCCATCGTCAGCGTGATCCAGTCAGAAGTCACAGCTTGCATATCTGGAGTGAGCACTCTGCGACAGTGAGGTGCAGCAGGAGGAGGAGGAGATGGAGTGGGGCGAGCAGAAAACTTAAAACAGAAGAGAAAAGGAAGAGATGAACAAATGGAGAAAGTGAGGCACAGCGAGAGAGCTTTAAACAGCTAAAACAGGCAAAGGTAGCAGGGTATGAAAAAATAAGGCAAGCTGATCGGAATTTGAACATTTAAAAAGGATGAGAAATGAAATATTGCACATTTTTAAAAAAAATGTAAATAGGACTGCCCATCCAGCATTAGATGAATGTCACTCCTTCACACTTACGCTAATCTCATTAATCAAACAGAATCTTTGCCCTCTCATGGCTTTCAAAACTACCCTCTTGTCCCAAAACATGTTCCCACTGCTGAGAGCTCCCCAGTACTTACCCCAGGCTCTCATTCTTCATGTCTCAGAGCATTACCAGACTGTTTGACTGTGACGGCCATTGTATCTGGGTCCCACCACATCCACAGGAACACCCTGCAGTCTCCAGTACAAACCCTAGGCAATATCACTCCCCCCACCCCACCTTGCATTTCGTCACAGAGAGACAGGAGGTCTGATCCTTGATCAGTTACTTCCTCAGGGAATGCTTTGAGGATATTCATTTTCCTTGATATGGAATATACAATTCAGGAGGTGTGAAGCAGAATATTGTGTGTTGAATCTTCTCCCATGCGCCCCCCCCACTTCAGATAATCACCTTGCTGCTGGATTAGGGGTGAGAGTAAGAGATCCAGCAGCCAACTTGCATTAGCCAAGGTAAATACAGCATTGCTACTAAAGTGCCTTTCAGCCTCTCAATGACCTCCGTAACCTCCCAAAAAAAAACCTGAAAAGGGGGATTTGGAACTGGAGGGAAGGTGAGATTGGTGGGTGGTGACCCTTTGTGGACAGTTAAATTATTTTCAGCATCAAGAAGAGAGACACCCCAGGTATTTGCGATCAGATGTAATACAAACATTGGGCAATAGATGGTGCTCAAAGCTTACTTAGAGAGGGAAATGATACCTGTGGGGAGCTCGTTGAGCTGCGATTGGAAGAATAAGATCCAGGGGGATCAGGGTAATCGATTGCATTCTTTACCCTCGGTCTCTTAATCACATCCACATACGTGACAGGGAAAATGCCCTGGCGGTTGGTGCCCGAGATTTTACCCTCGTACCAGTTTTCATCAACTCTTCTTACGAGTGTGATTCGCTCGCCCTGCAGAGGAAGGAAGATCGGTTAATCATTGTCTGGAGACACAAAACAGGCCATTCAAACTGCACGTTGGTGCTGGAGCTTAAATATCTTGTAAACACCTCTTTGATTAACTTCATGTTATCACATCAAACTTCTTCCTGCTCCTTTGTCTGGATCTCCTTTCAACACTATTCCTCTGACATACATAGGGGTGGCACGGTGGCTCAGTGGTTAGCACTGCTGCCTCACAGCACCAGAGTCCCAGGTTCGATTCCAGCCTCAGGTGACTGACTGTGTGGAGTTTGCACAGTCTCCCCGTGTCTGCGTGGGTTTCCTCCCACAGTCCAAAGATGTGCAGGTCAGGTGAATTGGCCGTGCTAAATTGTCCGTAGTGCTAGGTGTATTAGTCAGAGGGAAATGGGTCTGGGTGGTTACTCTTTGGAGGGTCGGTGTGGACTGGTTGGGCCAAAGGGTTCGTTTCCACACTGTAGGGAATCTAATCATACCACTCCAGATGACAAGGGAGTTACAGCATGACGATGCATTGCAAACAGTCTAAGATCATTTGAAGTCTAACAGAGATGCAGTGCCCATCTGCAGCAGATTCTCTACTTATTTCTGGGGAACAGATTACTATGTTTCCTGACAGATAGGGTCAAGTCCTTCTGGAGTATGGTTACAAGAGTAAAAGGCTTTTCCCAACTTCATACGTCATTCCAACTTCGCTCAAACTCTCGATGCTGCATTGAGTGGGACATTCTCATTCACTGGTTTGACACTGAAAGCCACTTTTACTTTTGGAACTTGAGAGGAAATATTTGATAGGGAAACAACTGTAAAGGTGGGAAAGGAGACTGTAGGTTCAAGTCTCACTTCAGAAAGCTGAGATCTAAATCCAGGCCAACACCAGTGCAGTACCGAGAGAGTGTCACACTATCAAAGGCATCACAGTCTGATGCAGGGTCAACTCTCTCAGGGAGGTAAAGATCCTATGGCACTATTCAGAGAAAGGCAAGAGAACTCTACCTGATGCCCTGGCAAATATCTAGCCCTTAACATTTATAAATAGGTTGATTAGCATGTAATAGTTAATGGGAGCTAGGTGCAAATGGGCGACGGTATTTTGCACACAACATTATTATTTATTATTCTTCCATTGGCATTGTTGGAAATGCCAAAATGTGCTGCCCTTCCTCACCTGCCATCACCTGAATGACTTGCTCAGCCATTTCAAAGGGCAATTAAGAATACAGTACATTGCTGTGATTATGGAATCACATGAAGGCCAGACCAAGTCAACACAACAGATTCCCTTCCCTTCCCTAAAAGGAAGAGGTATTTGGAAAGGCAAGGACTGATTAGGGATAGTCAACATGGTTTTGTGTGGGGGAAATCATGTCTCTCAAACTTGATTGGGTTTTTTGAAGTAGTAACAAAGAGGATTGATGAGGGCAGAGCGGTAGCTGCGATCTATATGGACTTCTGTAAGGCGTTTGTTGAGGTTCCCCATGAGAGACTGGTTAGAAGGTTAGATCCTCATGGAATACAGGGAGAACTAGTCATTTGGATACAGATCTGCTCAAAGGTAGAAGACAGAGGGTAGTGGTGGAGGGTTGTTTTTCAGATTGGAGGCCTGTGACCAGTGGAGTGCCACAAGGATTGGTGCTGGGTCCACTACTTTTTGTCATTTACATAAACGATTTGGATGTGAGCATAAGAGGTACAGTTAGTAAGTTTGCAGATGACACCAAAATTGGAGGAGTGGTGGACAGCGAAGAAGGTTACCTCAGATTACAACAGGATCTTGACCAGGTGGGCCAATGGGCTGAGAGGTGTCAGATGGAGTTTAATTTAGATAAATGAGAGGTGCTGCATTTTGGGAAAGCAAATCTTAGTAGGTCTTATTCACTTAATGGTAAGGTCTTAGGGAGTGTTGCTGAACAAAGAGACCTCGGACTGCAGCTCCTTGAAAGTGGAGTCGCAGTTAGATTAGGATAGTGAAGGCAGCAATTGGTATGCTTTCCTTTATTGGTCAGAGTATTGAGTACAGGAGTTGGGAGGTCATGTTGCAGCTGTACAGGACATTGGGTTAGGCCACTTTTGGAATATTGCGTGCAATTCTGGTCTCCTTCCTATCGGACAGATGTTGTGAAATTTGAAAGGTTCAGAAAAGATTATAAGGATGTTGCCAGGGTTGAAGGATTTGAGCTACAGGGAGAGGCTGAATAGGCTAGTGCTGTTTTCCCTGGAGCGGTGGTTGAAGTTTATAAAATCATGAGGGGTATGGATAGGATAAATAGACAAAGTCTTTTCCCTGGGGTGGAGGAGTCCAGAACTAGAGGGCATAGGCTTAGGGTAGAGGGGAAAGATATAAAAGACACCTAAGGGGCAACGTTTTCACGCAGAGGGTGGTGCGTGTATGGAATGAGCTGCCAGAGGAAGTGGTATGATTACAACACTTAAAAGGCTGGGTATACGAATACGAAAGGTTTGGAGGGATATGGGCCGGGTACTGGCAGGTGGGACTAGATTGGGTTGGGATATCTGGTCGGCATGGACAGGTTGGACCGAAGGGTCTGCTCCAGGCTGGTCCATGTGAACCAGGTGAGTTTGCACAACAATTGACAACTGTCATCATGGTCACCTTTCAGTTCCAAATCTGAAATTTAAACTATACTCATCATCATGGTTAGGTGTTTGTGTCTGCATTGACTGGTGCAGTGACAGTATCACGGCAATTCCACTTGCTGAGTTGCAACTACCTCCCGTTTGTAGTAAACCAAGACACAGAGTCAGAGACGAACAGCATGGATTGAAAGTGTTCGGTCCAACACATCCATGCCAACCACATATCCCAAATTAATCTAGTCCCATTTGCTGGTATTTGGCCCGTATGATGCTAAACCTTTCCTATTCGTGTACCCATCCAGATGCGTTGCAGTGACTTTAAGTGGGACCTATACAGAGCAACCTTGGAGAATCTCCATGGTTAAAGTGTATATCATCTGCAGAATTAACAATGGCACGGTGGCTCGGTGGTTAGCATTGTTGCCTCACAGGTCCAGGGTCCCAGGTTCGATTCCAGCCTCAGGCGACTGACTGTGTGGAGTTTGCACATTCTCCCCGTGTCTGAGTGGGTTTTCTCCGGGTGCTCCGGTTTCCTCCCATAGTCCAAAGATGTGCAGGTCAGGTGAATTGGCCATGCTAAATTGCCCATTGTGTTAGGTGCATTAGGCATAGGGGAATGAATCTGAGTGGGTTACTCTTTGGAGGATGGATGTGGACTTGTTGGGCCGAAGTGCCTGTTTCGGCACTGTGGCAATCTAATCTAATCAGCAATTTGCCAAGTCTCCGCCAACAGCACCTGCCAAACCCACAATCTCTGGAAGAACTATAACAAGTTCCCTCCAAGCCACTGACCATCTTGACTTGGAGTAATATTGCTGTCCTTTCATTATCCTTGATTTAAAAAAAAAATCAGAGTAGTCTGTGGAACAGCATCATGAAAGCACCTTTCCAACCAAGGCCATCATGGCTGAGGGAGATGGCTCACCATTATCCTCTCAAGGTCTTAGAATCATAGAATCCCTACAGTGTGAGAGCAGTCCATTTGGCCCATCAGGTCCTACACCGACTCTCCAAATTCCATCTCACCAGACTCACTCCAGCCCTGTAATGCTATATTTTCCATGGCTAATCTACCTAATGTTCACGAGCGGAACACTACGGATATGCAGACATGGGCGAATGCGCAAACTCCACAAAGACAAAGACAGTCACCAGAGTGTGGAATCGAACCTGGGTCGCTGACGCTGATGTGCAGCAGTGCTAACCACTGATTCACTGTGCCACCCTGCCATCTTGCCAACGATGAGAAGAACGAGTAAAAGATAAAAGAAAAGTTCCAACCAGCCATGGACACCAAAGATTATCTTACTCATCATTTAGCAGAGATTTACTTCCTCTTTGTCAAGACATGGCTGTGGGAAATGGAATAACATCACACTGTTTCAGTATTAACTGCTCCCCTGAGGTTGGGAATACAGTAAATAAAGTGCCTCTTTGTCCTAGAGGCAGAAGAGCTGACTTGACTTGTCAGAAACTAATTGGCAGATGGAATATAATGTGGGGGGTTGGGGGAATAGGAAGTTATGCACTTTGGCAGGAAAGATAGATGAGCTTAATATCACTTAAATGAAGAAAGACTGCAGAAAGCTATGGAACAGAGGGATTGGGAAATCCATGCCCAGAAATCACTAAAAACTAGCAAACAAGTTCAGTGGGTAATACAAAAGGCAAATGCAAAGTTGGCCTTTATTTCAAAAGGGAATATCAAAATAGTGAAGGTTTGTTAAAATTATACAAGGTATACGTCAGACCACAGAGAGAATGCTTGATGAGGTAGATGTGGAAAGACTGTTTTCCCTTGTCTCAGGCCAGACAGCATTAATTTCAAGGTAAAGGCTTTGCATATTTAAGACAGAGGATGACAAATTCCTTCTCCCAGAGGGAAATAAATTGTGGAACAACTTGCACAGAGTGCTATTCAGGCTTGTTCGTTAAGTATATTCAAAGCTGAAACAGATAGACTTTTGATCAGGAAAGGATCCAAGGGTAATGGGGAAAATGCGAGAAATTGGAATTGAAGATTATCAGATGAGCCATATCGCATCGAATGGCAAAGCAGATTTGATGGGCAGAATGGCCTACTTCTGCTCCGACATCTTATTGTCTTATTAATTGATCAGGTACCAAAAAATATTCATTCCTCCATCAGCAACACCCCTCCCACTCCGATCAGCCATCCAAACACAACAACTCAAAGGCTTCCAGGAAGCTGGGATGCTGAGTGATTCCTACCTTCCTGAAAGACATCTCTACGTGGGTGTCACCACTGAAGTTGAAACGAGCCACGGCCTCACCGTATTCCAGCACCTGAAGCGGGGGCGCTTTTTTGGGTTGGGCCCTTTCCGTTGGCGGCAGAAGCTGCAGTGAGGAGACCAGAGATCAATACCGGCCAACAGAGCTTCACGCACACTCTCCTACCTCATTGCTGGACGCGCGGCTGCTTTACCTCAACGTACGACCTGGGAAAGATACCAACTCTCCCATGGTGCTCGCCTTCATACCAGTTCTGATCTATCTGTCTATAGATGTAGACGATGTCTCCCTTCTGAAACGGCAGCTCCCTAAGTCCAACAAAGATAACAGTTAGTGCCTCTTAGTATTCATTCACAGAGAGACTAAAGCTTTTCAAGCAGAGATTTCTACAATGAACTGATTTAGATGTGGCACCCCAGTTGCCAATAGTTGACGCTCTCCTTGATGCAGTAGTGAGCTGCAGAGAGTCAGATACAGAGGGGATGAAGCCTGGGTGTGATGGTACTCTGGCTTTAAGAGGTGTATTTCATCCTGTATTTTCTTTAAATGAAGAAAGGTTGAGAGAGAGAGATGCTGAGCAGTCTGCTCAGAGGCACTGGAGTAAACAACCGGTGAGGCCTTGGGATTTTATTTTCAAGGCTGAAACAATAGAAGCAGCTTGAATGGGTGGGATCAATCTCCCCAAGAGCCAGGTTTTTAGTTTTAGATTTTCAGTAATGGTTGCTGGGATCTTGAAGCGAGATGTGGAAGCTATTTTTCCTCTCTCGATTACAGCTAAAAGCTGGGGTTCTCTTCCAGCTGCTGGAGTTGCAAGTGAGATAATCTTTGTCAATGCCATGTTTATGGAATGTTACTGCATTAGAACAGTTACTGTTTAGTAATAAAATAATCTATTATTCAGTTAAGTTTTCAAATAGAGTTAAGTTATTCCAATTTCTTCTTTTTTTGTTGTTGTATTTAATTGTAACGTATGAATAAAGTGTGTTCTGCTTCAAGACTGGCGGTCTGACCAATCAAATTACATCTGGAAAGCAATGGCCTGACACTTGCCTTTGAAATAAGGAAACGTTAGGGTCTAGGTGACCTTCTTGACATATTTGAAGAGTGTTTGGTCTGGTCTGGTCCATAACCCTGGTTAATACTGAAAGCAACAGGGAAACACTCAGACTCTCTAGATTCGGATTATCTTTCCTGTGCTTACCCTATGACTAGGGAGTCCTGAACTGGAATCAAAGTCTCAGGATAAGGGATAGACTTTAGGACTGAGACAAGGAAGAATTGTTTCACCCAGAGAGTGCGAGCCTGCAGAATTCTCTGTCTTAGGAAGTGGCTGAGGCAAAAATATACAATGTTTTGAAGGAGGCGTTAGATATAGTTCTCAGGACTAAAGGGTTTAAAGGATAGAAGGAAAATAGTGGGAACAGGGGACTGAGTTAGATGATCAGCCATGATCATATGGAGTGGTGCATCAGGCTCGTAGGGCCAAATGGCCTATGTTTCAATGTTTCTCACCAGCAGCCTAACAAACAACAGAGAAAGAGTCAATTACGCCATTTATCCCAGCTCTACCACACAGATTTTCCCAAAGGTTTTGGCACGATTCTAATTCCGTCACAATAATCCAACATGTGATTCCGGACTGGAAATTGGGCTGTGAGTTAAGGGCAGTCACATGAAGGGAATCATTCAGGATGGGGCGAGGTTCTGAATGGGGTCCAACAGGAGCTAAACTGTAATCAGGAACGGGCTTTCTGACTAATACCGTTGAGGAACTCCCTCCTGTTTCAGGCAAATGTTAGCACAGAGCTGACGAGACGCCTTTGCTGCACAAGTTACTGATTGCAGCTGCTGGTCTGGACAGGCGTGGACAGAGGGGTCGAGTGCTAATCCCGTAGGGGTAAGGTTTGGGTGGGGGTAGGATAAGTGGGGGAAGAAATGATAGTGATCCAGGGATGGAAAATTAAAGAGTTTTGGATGTGACAGGAAAATTGAAGCCAACATCTTGGGGGGGCATGTCAATATCAGTTCTAAGAGAGGGACACACACAGAGCGAGAGACACAGATGGGTCACAGAGCGCGAAACAGAGGCAGACTGGGACAGACAGCGAGAGAGAGAAAGACAGGTTAAAGGTGAGGAGGTTAAGACTACAGAATAATTGCCATGTTGTGGTGCAGGTAGCGATCATTTAGCCCATCATGCCTGCACCACATTAAGGCAGCAGTGCGATGTGGTATGAAACAATACTTCAGATGATATCAATGATACAGAAATGGGCTGTAGGACCAGAGTCAAGCGGCAATTGGCTACAAGACCTTGTTACATGGGGTCGGCTTGTGCATAAACAGAGACTTGCTGAGCTGTAGAAATCTGGTGTGTTTGGGGAAAGGGGGAGTTCAATGGGTTTTTTTTTCAAATGGAGTTGGAGAAGAAATAGTATCCTGAACAGGGCAGGGAAAATCTCAACAGCTCCAGATCCTGCGATGTGCAGAAGCAATCAGGATCCGTCCTCTCGAGTTGAGGAGCCCTCAGACAGGCAGCGTGTGTGGTTCAGGGCCTCAGCTGAGTGTGGGACACAGCCTTCAGCATGAGACAGGAGAATGGATCCTGGTCCAAACCCCACAGCAGTGAGATATAAATCACATTCATTAATAAAGTACATGAATCTCTTTATAAAGAACTTGGAATTTTGAAATTCACACAGGGAGTAGGGATCCGGACATAAGTCCGGGTCAATCCACAAGGTGAAGTCCCTCTATCAATGACTGTGTGTTTGGGCTTTGAGATTAGAAGATCATGATCGAATTTCTGGTCACTATACAGAGCGACCCATTGAACCTGGCACTCAGACAGTGAGGGAATGGAACATGGCATTCCTGGAATGAGACCTGTGCACGATGAGAGGTGTGGGATCATGTTGCTGGCCTGGGGACACATGCTTGCTTAACAGTAAGGGCTGCATTTGCCCAGAACCTGAAATATTGCCTTAGCCATTGTAACTGGAAGTTAAGTAGTTTAACTCACTTCAGAGACTGCGCCTTGAAGTCAAACTTGGCTCTGGCTGGTGACATCTGTAAAGGGAGGCACGGGATTAACAACACAGCCCACTGCACAGTGCAGCTTTCAAACCCTCAAAGCACAATAGCAGCAGCGCAGAAACTAAAACGGTTAGTGGAACGGACGTGCTGAACTCACAAAGCGCGCAGCACAGCACACAACTCAAGCCACATGCTAGCCATGATTCCTGCAATCTGACGCGAGATCCTGACAATTTGTCGATCAGGTTTATGGCGACCGCGACAAGAGATACTTAAGGTTCAACCAGAATGTTTCTCACCTGAAAGGCAAAGCTGCCTTGGGATGTGGATAAAATCGGTCAGCAGAGTTTTGGCTTCGGGTCCAGATTACAGCAGCTTGAATCTACAGTTTTTGCAGCATTTGGGGAAGAGGATTGAGTTCAGAAGTAGGGATGTTTTATTGCAGTTATGCGGGATCTTGGCAAGACCACAGCTGGAGTGCTGTGCTAAGCATTCATCTCTGTACCTAAGAAAGGATATACTTGCCACTGGTCTGGCCTATGAGAGATTAGCAAATATATGCCTAGATGACAGAAGATTTGATCAAAATGTTTCAAATTCTAACAGGGCTGGACAGACTAGATGCAAGGGGATGTCTTCCCTTGGTGAGTCTAGAACCAGGGGAGACAGTCTCAGGATATGGGGTAGGCCATTTAGGATTGTCACCCGACAGCAGTGAATTTGTGGATTGTTCTACCACAGAAGGCTGTGGAGGCCAAGTTGCTGAATACATTCGAGAAAAAGATTGATGCATTTTTAGATTTTAAAGGCATCATGAGGTGTGGGGGAAAAAAAAGCATGAATATCATACTGAGATAGAGGATCAGCCATGATCCATTTGAGTGATGGAGCAGACTGAAAGGGCCAAAAAGTCTATGCCTGCACCTAGTTTCTAAGGCAGCAACAATGGACAGCACAGCCTAACCCAACCATTCAATAAGATTTAAATTGGTCTTTTCTCTCAACTTCACTCTTCACAATGCCCACTTCCTTACAGTTTAAAACCCTTTCAACCTTAAAAATTGAATACACCCTTAAGAAGTCATAGGGTAATGATAAAATCTCTGGACTGGGAACATGGAAATGGGTGCTTTGTTTCAAGTATCGATTCATGGGGTTTATTTGCACATCGTTAATTGCCCAATAATGGCTTGTTGCCATTTTGTAGGCAATTAAGAGTAACCATATTACTGCAGTACAATCAGGATTACAGACAGACTGTGCAAGGACAGCAGATTTCATTACCTAAAGGGCTTTAGTGAAACAGACAATATTTTTTGAGCAATTGACTGTAGTTTTATGGAGACTAGTTTTATATTGCAGGTGTATTAGCTGTATACATTCCACTAGTGCCTTGGGTGGGGTTTGAACCCATGGCCCCAGAGCATGAGCCTGAAGCTCTGGATGACTCGCCCAATGATGGAAGCACTACACCACCACGTTCCCGGAGTGGGGGGGGGGGGGGGGGAAAGAGGAGGTCAAAGGATGAGGTGAGCTGCTCTGCGAGGAGTTGAGGGAAGTGGACAACTTTGTTGCGAGACTGTCAAAAAATAAATTAAGATCAATCACTGTCTGCTCGCTTCTTCATGATAGAGGGAAGTGGGCATTCAGTATGTCACGCAGTGACAACTTAATGGGCCACCAGCGAGTCAGTGCTGGGGAGAGAAGCAGCCGTTGATCCCAATGGCCTATATGTCTCTAACACAGTTGGGTTTTACAAACCAATTCATTTTTATGGGATCACTGTATCACTGGCTATGCCAGTATTTGTTAATCATTTCCAACTGCCCTTGAGATGGTGGCAAGCTGTGTTCTTGGTCCAGCACTGTGGATCATACACTACAGTTGAAACTTTATTGCTGGAACAGCACAGCAGGTCAGGCAGCATCCAGGGAACAGGAGATTCGACGTTTCGGGCACAGGCCCTTCTTCAGGAAGAAGGGCCTGTGCCCGAAACGTCGAATCTCCTGTTCCCTGGATGCTGCCTGACCTGCTGTGCTGTTCCAGCAATAAAGTTTCAACTTTGATCTCCAGCATCTGCAGACCTCACTTTCTCCTCCATCATACACTACAGGCAACCTTCTGTTGTCAAGGAGGGTATTTCAGAATTTTGACCAAGTAATAATAAAGGAAGCTTTCAATGGTCTTTCATTTTAAAAATCATTAATCAAGTCAACATTTCAAAAATTCTCAATAATGCTACTCAATATTCGTCTATGGGATTATTTTCCCAGCTTGGCCCTGGCAAGTCTCAGATCCTACTGAGACTCAGCTCCATAAATACTGGCAGTGCCCCTCTCACCATGGCAACCTCCTATGGGAGCATCCATGCGTATAGACCTGCAGCATGATCCTTACCAAGATATTTGACTAACAGGGGCTTCAGAAGTGGGTTCAATCCTGTCTTCAATCCTCTGATCTATGCATGGCATGCAGGAGTACATCTTGGATGTGCAATTCATGCAAATGTGTACACCACTGGACATACGTGTGTGTAGATGCAAGTGTTCGTGCACATAAATACATATTATCATCCATGTGCAATCTCTCTTACACACACACACCCACACACCTGAGGAATGGCCAACAGCAGGCACCCTCCCTAACCCACAGATGAAGCCAACTGCACCATTCCAAGTATTGACTGTGACCAGGAAACCAGCATAGTCCAGTCAACTTGAGGCTGGTGCTTTCTGCCCTGTAGTATGCTCAACAGTGGAACCATCAACAGAGGTGATTCCAATGTCCTTGTCAGGAATTCTGATCACTTACTGAGTGGTATTAAATCATGCATTCCAGAGTATATCAGCTACAGTCTCCACTCCAGTCATAGGAGAGGCAGAATGAAACAGAATCGAATCCCAACAGCTGCAAAAAAGGAGTTGATTCAAGGAATCGGGCAAATCTAACAACATAGTTAATGATTAAAAATGTAGAACCTTAAGTACTTTGCCTGTGTCATTTTCCTGTCAACATATTCATTCTGCATCCGTTTACAGACCATTCACAATATGGGCATGATCAATTTCACGGGTAGAAATTAATGCTTCCCAAATAAATGGAAACTTATGGGGGCAATGCAAATGAAAACAAAGCTGTAGCTTCAAAAGGAAGTGTAAATATTATAATAACATGTTAATAAACGTATAAGTGAATGGCAGGAGTGCTGGACTGTGTCTTGAACATAGAAGCAGAATTAAATGGTCCAGGCGTTGGTGAATACTGGTGGCACCATTGTGTGGTTAAGGCAAGAAATATCACACCCAGTGGCAGCAGTCCTTTTGTCCAATGGTCTGAACCAAACAGAGAGGTGAAAGTGATGAGCAACAAACCAATCACCAACTCCATGTCATTCTGAATGAGGACAACCAAGCCCAACCTCAAGTCATTTTTTGAAAAAGATTTGTTATTAATTTTTCTTTAATTCTTTCTTTCCTCATTTCTTTAATTATTCTTTCTTTCTCTTGTTTACCTCTCTCTCTGAACTGTAGCCAATTGGCCTGGTTAAGAGTCACCGGCACACACTGTAAATTTGAGCAGTGATTAGGAGCCAGGAGCAAGACCCTAAAAGATTGTTGAATGGAACTGTTCTCCTGAATGGATTCCAGTTCTGACCATCCTGTTTTGATGCCTTTAAATATACAACAAAGAATTTGACAAAACTTAAAAACATAGGATTTCCTTCAACCAACAGATTTTATAGGCACAGGAATCAGGTCCATGCGTATTTGCTCACAGAGGATGGCATCAAAATAGATCGCTTTGCTCTTCATTCATTTTTGATGCACATCTCAGTTGTGCTGAGACACAGTGCAGCTACAAAGCCCAGGTCTGCTATACTAACAAGTAATTGCGCATAGCCAATGAATGGAATCGATTTTACACCTTGAAGAATACCATTCCAATCAAGATTCGGAGATGCCGGTGTTGGACTGGGGTGTACAAAGTTAAAAATCACACAACACCAGGTTATAGTCCAACAGGTTTAATTGGAAGCACACTAGCTTTCGGAGCGACGCTCACAATCACCTGATGAAGGAGCGTCGCTCCGAAAGCTAGTGTGCTTCCAATTAAACCTGTTGGACTATAACCTGGTGTTGTGTGATTTTTAACTTTGTACATTCCAATCAAACATGGGACAAGGTCAGGAGGTGCTGCTTTAGCCGGTAGAGGGATTGAACCTGCACTGCAGCTGACACTAGCCACAGCTAGGTAACTGCTAACCTCCCCACTCTCATCGTGTTACTGAATTCATTTTATTGCCTCCATCAGGACTAGCATCATTAGATAAACATATGGATGATAATGAAATAGTGTAAGTTAGATGGGCTACAGATTGGTTTCACAGGTCGGCACAACATCGAGGGCCGAAGGGCCTGGACTGCACTGTCATGTTCTAGTTCGAGCACAGCTACAAATTACTACTGTCCCCTTCACTAAGTGTCAGGTTTGTACTTTCGGACTAGCATGATACAGGCCCACACAGTACCAGGATGTTTCCTTGTTCAGTTCCCAGCCTGCCCTGGATCAGACTGTCGCAGTAAACTCCCGCAACTGACCCCGGCAGAAGGAGAGTGAAACCAGTGAGTTGACTGCTACCCTGCAATCGTACGGCCATGCTCAGTGTGATAATAGTATGCATCTTGACTGTGGTGCGGTCTGCAGTCAAATAGCCCATGCACAGCTGAGGCCCTGGAAATTAGCAGCCCCGCTTTATTTAGCTGGGGAAACGTAGTTGGGAATTAAACTGTTTCCAGACAACCTCACATTTTGAGAGAAAAGCTGGCTTTGTGAGACATATCAGAGTAGGATCCTCCTTTAAGCAGCTCTCACAAATAGGCAATGCCAAAATGGCGTGATGGGGATTAGTATGAAGTGAAGATAAATATCAGGCTTTTAAATCAGGAACACGTTTAAACAAAAAAGGTGAATAATCGTTGGGTGGTGTTTTGAAAAGTGCAGGACAACACACAGACAATCCAGTGGCAAGGGCGGGCTGTGAGATGGTTTAAAAATCATGCAGCATGAATGGCTATGAAGCATCTGCTCACAATTCTTCAGAGTTAGCTTTTTACCACAGGGTTAGTGCACATATTCCACGAAAAGCTAAACAAGAAACAGCACAGCATAGAGAACATGGCATGTACTGTTCTGGGTCAAATTTGTGCACGGAGGTGAGTGGAACCGACCTCTGACCCAGATCTCCTCCTGGCTGCCTCATCTATGTCAAGGAGGTCCCCAAATCTGTCATTAGTGATAAATTGGTGGTGTGTAAGAGCGATTCCTGTGTGCCTCCTGGCTGCAATATCTGCTTCCTCTTGTTCCCGTCTAAGCCGTCTCTGCTCTTCTAATAGTCTCTGGTAGAAAATCGCACAAAATGGGGGTTGTAAAGTTTTCCTTTGCTTATTCAAAAGAGCGACACACAAAAAGAAGCCTATTCTCTCTCGCCAAAAATATTCAAACACGTAAAAAAGCTGAGAGGATGCAGAATCTGGCTTTCAGAAAAATTACGTGCAACACAGACCCATAAATCTCTTACAATGCCTGTTTTTGACTCAATGGCTGAAGGGCCTTTTCCTGACACTGTAGACCGCTGGACTCGGAGTCTAATGCTCATGTTGCACCCACTTGTGATTTGAGATTGACAAACAACCCCACTTTCTTCAGGTTTAATTCAGGTTAGTGAGAAATGCAATTGATAAGCTCATATAAAAAAAGAAGAGAGTTGGGTGCAAACAGAAAATGACAAAGTTTAGATTGAAATACACCACAGACAGAACGGGGTTCCTGCTAAACCAAGGACCTTGCTAATCAGCCATGGTGGAAGAGCAGACCCCTCCGTCGACCACAGGAGACAGGCAGTGAGACTGAGGGGCACTGGCGATTAATCCTCCAAATGCTTTTATCAATGTCAAACGTTTAACACAGCTATAGGCAGTGACATGCAGTTATAGTGCAGTGAGGATGCTGTAGAGATCAACACTTTAAATGATTCTCACATTCCACTGCAATTAGTGTAAAATCATTCCATGTTGGGGAAGAAAAATGCCAATCGTGCAACACATAAGTATCACTTGGTAAGATAAGACGCAAACCCTCTCATAGTCTCACAACTCATTGCTAATGGAATTCTTGAGTGATCACAGCAATGAGTCTAAACAGATTGAGAAAAGAGGTGGGGAGACCCTTAGTGGTGGAGAGCTTTGGGAACCATCAGTTACAGTCAACAGTTTCTCCCGAACAAGCTACACTTCCCACATGGCAGATCTCAGGTGGTTTGGACAATACATCGCAAACTAGTACTCTCTAAAAATCCCTCTAATTTGTTCTTTAGTGACTGACCACCAACTGCTACCATCGCCCCAGTGAGTGTGTTCCACTGCACTCACTGGAATACTGTTCCACTGCCCTCCGGTCCTGATGCTCTGAATAAAGTGAACGAGCTGATCATGGTCTCCATTCTCCAACTCGTTACAACCTTCAAAACAGCAAAGGTATCATCTCACCCTTCTCTCTCAGGGAGATGATGCCCAGTTTACATCCCTCCATCCTCTCGCTCAAGCTTGTTCCCCTCCTTTATCCTTCCAACTTCTTTAGTCTCCTTTTTACACTGCGGTGAGAACAATCATACACAGTCCTAGGAATGTAATCTCAACAATCATTTACAAAGAGGCAGGGTTACCTCACTATCTCAACTCAATATTAACCTTTTGCTAGATCCCAACTGATCACAGAAGACATTCAGTACAGATTGGAGGAATAAACACATAGCACAGGAAGTGGTCCCTTGACCCATTCAATCCACACCAGCATTTTACTCAACTCTTGCCTCCTCTGATCTAACCTCACCCTCAAAATAATCCTGTCTGCCCTTATTATTCACGTGGTTCCTACAGATTCCCATTAAATGTGACTGACCTTAACCATTTCCTGGGATTACAGATTCTGCATTCTCTGCGTGGACGGGTTGTTTCCGAAATCCTTGTTGGATTTCTTGGCAATTTTTTTTATATTCGTTTGCTCTTCCCCACAACAGGAAACATTCTCGGTATTTAGTAAAACACTTTGTATTTTTAATAACTTCTGTCTGATCATCCCTTATTACCTGTTTTAACAGCAAGAGTCTCAGTCTGTTTAACCTTTCCTTACAGTTACAATCTCCAAGTTCCGGCATTTGCTTTGCAAACACTTTGTGTCTTCCCCAAGCCATGATATCCATGTTACAATATAGCAGCCAGAGCTATACACAACAGAGTCTAATTTTGGTGAAACCAATTTTCCATAAAGTTTAATATAATTTCCCCACTTATGAATTCCAGCTGTTTCACTTCGATAGATTCATAGAGTAGATTGCTACAATCCCTCCAGTGTGGAAACTGGCCATTCAGCCCATTGAGGCCGTACCAACCCTTCAACCCAGACCCCTAACCTTTACTATTGCATATCTCCACTATAAATTAACATACATTTCAAATTAAACAATTTAACAAGAGGAGATATATTTTTCTTTTGGACTATGCCAAACTATATAAGGCTAGGATGTCTCTAAATTTCTGATTTGCATTCTCACTCCCTTTGTAAATATTTGCAAGCTTCAAACTGCAGACATCATTCCAGAATCCAGAAAATTCTGGAAGATGGTTACCAACACATCGTCTAGCTCTGTAGCCACCTCTCTCAACACTCAGATGTCAACTATCAGATCCCAGGGACTTATCAACTTTCAGCCACATTAATTTCTCTCATATGTCCTTCTGAACTGATACTGATGTCCCTCAACTCCTCATTTTCCCTACATAAGAACCAGGAGCAGGGGTAGGCCATCTGGCCCCTCGAGCCTGCCCCACCATTCAATCAGATCATGGCTGATCTTTTCGTGGACTCAGCTCCACTTACTCATCCTCTCACCGTATTCCTTAATTCCTTTAATGTTTAAAAAAACTATCTTAGCTTTACAAACATTTACTGAAATAGCATCAAGTACTTCACTGGGCAGGAAATTCCACAGATTCTCAACCCTCTGGGTGAAGAAGTTCCTTCTCAATTCAGTCCTAAATCTGCTCCCCCTAATGCTGAGACTATGTCCTCTTGTCCTAGTTTCACCCACCAGTGGAAACATCCTCTCTAATCCCTTCATAATTTTGCATGTTTCTATAAGATCCTCCCTCATTCTTCTAAATTCCAATGATTGCAATTCCAGTCTACTCAGTCTCTCCTCATAAGCAAACCCCCTCAACTCCGGAATCAAGCTAGTGAACCTCCTCTGCACTTGCTGTTTTCCAATCTACTGGAACTGCCCCAGAGTCCAGTGCATTTTGGAAAATTACAAGTGCACTTGCTATTTCACCCGGCATCTCCTTTAGTACCCTGGGATGCATTCCATCAGGGCCAGGAGACTAATCTATCTTTAGCTCCATTAGTTTGTCCAACACGACCTCTTCTGTAATAACGATTGTTTCCAGGTCCTCACCTACCTTCGTCTTTGTCAATTACTGGCATGTTAGTAGTGTCCTCTACTGTAGACCGACACAAAATACCTGTTCAATGCTCTGGCCATTTCATCATATCCCATAACTAAATGCCCTTTCTCATCTTCTTAAATGACCAACATTTATTTTAGCCACTCTTTTTTTGTTTTGCATATTTATAGAAACTTTTGCTATCTGTCGTTATATTCTGTGCTAGTGTTTATGTTCTATCGTACTTTTCTTTATAACTATTTCCTGTGGCTTTCTGTTGACCTTTAAAGTTTTCCCAATCTTCTAGTTTCCCACTGATCTTGCTCTCATTCAATTCAATAGCCTCCTTTATTTCCTTAGACACCCATGACAGATTACCCCTTTTTGAAAAAAAAAACTGTCCTTCCTTTTCACTGCAATACACTTTTGCTGAGAACTTTGAAAAATTGCTTTGAAAATCCTCCGCTGCTAGTAACTGTCCCACCATAAAATCATTATTTCCAGTCTACTTTAACCAAGACCTCCCTCATCCTATTGTAGTCTCCTTTGTTTAAGCACAGGACCCTGATATTGGATTATCTTCACACTCTCCATCTGGAATCTGAATTCAACCATACTGTGATCACTCCTTCTAAGAGGATCCCTAACTACGAGGTCATTAATTATTCCTGTCTCATTACACAGGACCAGATCTAGGGTTGCTTGCTCCCTCATTGTTTCCACTGCATCGGTTCAAGAAAACTATTGCAGGTACACATTACAATGAACTCCTCCTCAAGGGTACCCTGACCGAGCTGGTTTGACCAATCGACATGTAGATTAAAATCCCCCGTGAAAACTGCCATATCATTTTTACAGGCATTAGTTATTTCTTTGTTTATTGCCTGCCCCAAGTGATGTTATTATTCGGTGGCCTATAGACTACATCTACCAGTGACTTTGTCTTCTTAGAATTTCCTCATTTCCACCCAAATACATTCAACCTTATTCTTCATAGAACCTCTAACATCTCTCAGCACCACCTTGATGTCATCCTTGTATATTAGAACTACACCCCCTCCCTTACCTTCCTGTCTGTCCTCCTGAATAGTCTGATACTCCGAGCTATTTAACTCCCAGTTGTGACCATCCTGTAACCATGTCTCCATAACGGCTACTAAATCAAATTCATGCGCAATGATTTGTGCCATTAATTCATCGACCTCGTTACGAATGCTACTAGTATTCAGGTGAAGTGCTCTTATGCTAGTTTTCAAACCCTCATGATTTCCAACATGTCTAAAAATAATATCTCCTGAGTTCTCATTCATTTTTGCTTCTTTCCTGGCCTAGCTTGTAGTTAAACCCTCCTGCACACATGCTATCCTGATACTTACCTTTTTATTTACCATCGTACTTCTGTTGTTCTTCCTTTCCTTTCCCCACTCACTAGTTTAAAGACCCAGTGACCATCCTATTTGTCTTTTCACGAGAACACTGGTTCCAGATTGATTCAGGTGGAGACCGTCCCATCGTTACAGATCCCTCTTATTCCTATGATACCTATGAAACTGAACCCTTCTCTCCCACACCACTCCCCTAGCCACGTGCTTACATCCTTAATGTTCTTATCCCTAGTTATTTGGAGCACTAATTCTGGGAGATTTCTTGCACCTTCCTCTCTGAAAACCAACACCAAGTAGTCGTTTAACTTATCTGCATTTTCTTTATACTCCATTATAATTTCTCCTGACTCTGCCTCTACTTTGCCAAGATCCCCTCGTTACTTTAAAAGAAATTGAATCTCCTCTCAAACATCTCCTTAATCTATCCACATAACTAAAGTTCCTTATCCCCTGAACCATTCGCATGAGTCTGTTCTCTGAAGCCTTCACAATCCTTTAGTGTGTTGCCCAGAACTGAACGCAATCTCCAATTAAGGCTGATCCAATGTTTGCTAAAGGTTCACTATAACTCCCTTGCTTTTGCTATCCAAGCCCGTCTTAAGTGCTGTGAGGACACACTGCTGCCTCACAGCTCCAGGGACCCGGGTTTGATTCAAGCCTCTGGCAACTGTCTGTGTGGAGTTTGCACATTCTCTCTGTGTCTGCGTGAGTTTGCTCTGGTTTCCTCCCACAGTCCAAAGATGTGCAGGTCAGGTGAAGTGGTCATGCTAAATTGCCCATAGTGTTAGGTGTATTAGTCAGAGGGAAATGGGTCTGGGTGGGTTACTCCTTGGAGGGTCGGTGTGGACTTGTTGGGCTGAAGGGCCTGTTTCCACATTGTAGGGAATCTTATCAAGCTGGGGAATCCTACAAGGCTTCTTAACCGCTTTCTGTCACCTCCATTGTTAATTGTACTTGTACTTCTGTTCCTGGACTCCATTTGGAATGTACTGTTTAACTTATATCATCTCCCCCCCCAATTTTCCTACCAAAATGCATCATTTTGCACTTCGCTCCATTAAAATTCATTCGCAATGTCAGCCTGTTCTATTAGCCTATGTTCTCCTAAAGTCTTAGTATCCTCTTCATGGTTCACAAAATGTTCCAGTATTTGTGTCGCATTCAAATTTGTAACTCTTCCCTGCATACCCAAATGTTAGTCATTTATATTGATCAAGAGAAGTCACATTACTGACCTCTGGGGAATACCACTGCACATCAGCTTAACGTCTGAAAAATCTCTGTTCACTACGGAGTCTCTTTCCACTCATACTGGCAACTTTCTATCATTCCTGAAGAAGGGCCTGTGCCCGAAACGTCGAATCTCCTGTTCCCTGGATGCTGCCTGACCTGCTGTGCTGTTCCAGCAATAAAGTTTCAACTTTGATCTCCAGCATCTGCAGACCTCACTTTCTCCACTTTCTATCAATCCTCTTATTCCAGGGTCATTGACTTTCCTCATAATTATGGCACTTTATTCAACGATAATTTTCAAAGGGAATTGAAAATACACTTAAAATGCTGTGGGGAACATATAAAGTGGATGTAATTGGATGGACTTTTCAAAGGAATGGTATCGACATGATGAGTGAAGTGGTATTGTTCAATGCTGTACAGTCCTGTGAGATAATGGGCTGTTTAAACTGGGCTGTTGAAGTGGCAAAACCAGTTCATGGTAAATTTTGTATAAATACACATTGGATGCCATAGCAATAGGAATGGTCCACCAACCAGAATCTCCAATACCTCCACAATGACCACAGAACATAGAACATTTTGACTTTTCACTGAGGCGACATTCCTGATTGAAATCTAATTATTTAAAGTTTCCTGGTTTGTGCTTCTTTCTCCTTCGTTTATCAACAAGGTGCGTGGCAGAGCTGATCACCAAGTGCAGGTCATCTTTATAACCAGCAAGGAAATGGTACATGGGAGCAGTTCGGCAGGACAAGATTGGAGCAATGCTAGTCTCCATTAGCGAGTTTTGAGAAGATTTGCATCTCAGGTTGAGGTTCTGGACGTAGGTTTGCTCGCTGAGCCGGAAGGTTGGCTTTCGGACATTTCGCCACCATACTTGGTAACATCATCAGTGAGCCGCGAGAGGTGGCGAAACGTCTGAAAATGAACCTTCCGGCTCAGCGAGCAAACCTACATCCAGTTAGTTTCTATGTCACGCATCTCTTTTCCAGTGATTTATTGTTCGTTCCAAGAGGCTTTATAATGGGTGCCTTTGTTGTCCAGAACTAATACTCTTCCAATAAGAGGCTCTTAAAAGTCTCATTACATAAGTTAATGCACATCTTTTCTACTTCTCCCAGTGTTGGAATAATCGCTGATAGCCAGCACATTTTACTTACGATCTATTCCCAAATTCTGCTGGATAACAACTTTATCTGCATCGCCACACATTTGAACATAGAACAATACAGCACACGAACAATATTCTGCCAAACATAATACCAAATTAAACTAATTCCTTTTGCCTAGCCTTGGTCCATATCCCTCCATTCCTTGCATGCTCATCTAATAGTCCCTTAAATGCTCCTACTGTATCTGCCTCCACCATTATCCCTGGCAGCTGTGTTCCACACTTCCAGCACTTGCTGTGTAAAAAAAACTTGCCCCTCACATCTCCTTTGAACTTTCCCCTCTCACCTTAAATGCATGTCCCCTAGTATTAGGCATTTCAACTCTGGGAAAAAGATTCTATCAACCTTATCTACGCATCTCATAATTTTTGTACAATTCTGTTTTCTTGACTCCCCTCTGCTTCTGTCAGTCCAGAGAAAACAACCAGAGTTTTTCTAGCCTCTCCTTATAGAACAAACCCTCTAAACTAAACAACATCCTGGTAAACCTCTTCTACACTGTCGGCAAAGCCTCTACATCCTTCCTGTAATGTGGTGACCAGAATTGAATGCGGCCTAACCAAAGTCTTATAAAGCTGCAACATGACATCCTGACTCTTGTACTCAATTCTTTGACTAATAAGGTTAAGCATGCCAAATGCCTTCTTTACCAAACTATCTATCTACTTGAATGGCCACTTTCAGACAGCCATGGGCTTGAATCGTAAGATCCCTCAGCACATCAATGCTGTTTAGAGTCCTGCCATTAACTGTATACTTTTCCTTAACTTTTCCTTTTCCAAAATGCAATACCTCTCACTTGCCCGGAATAAACTTAATCTGTCATTTCTCTACCCATTTCTGCAACTGATCTATATGCCGCTGTATCCATTGACAACCATCTATACTATCTACAACTCCAGTGATTTGTAGGTGGTCTACAAACTTACTAACGCACCCATCCACACATCCTGTTTATTCTTTATTGTCATTCATGGATGAAACTTGCTTGGAAACCATTTCTCAAACACCACTTTGAATTCAGATTTTTCACAGTAAATAGAAATAAACAAGTATATTCTGATAGCCAGTACAGAGACATGGCTGGAGGATGACAGATTGGAACCTGAATACTGGAAGATTCATGACACTTAGGAAGGACAGGAAACTAAGAAAAGGTGGAGAGGTGGCACTGTTAATTAATGACGTATTTGCACAATTAAGGTGGGGAATGACCCCAGTTCAGGACACTAGAACAGTCTGGACACGGATGAGAAACAATAAAGGCAGAATATCACCTGTAGGAGCGATATATGGACATTAACCGCTTGATAGGAAATAATGGGAGATAGTGAGGACAGCAAATGCTGGAGAGTCAGAGTCAATAAAGTTTGGTGCTGGAAAAAAGCACAGTGGGTCAGGCAGCATCTGAGAAACGTGAGAGTCAAAGTTTCTGGCATAACCCCTCATCAGCTCCTGATGAAGGGTCAAGCCCAAAACGTCGACGCTCTTGCTCCTCAGGGAGTTAATCAGAAAAGGTACAGCAATAATCACGGGGGATTTTAATCTGCATATTAATGGGCAAAGATACCGAAGATTAGGACTTCACACAATGATTTTAGAATAGTTTAATAGAACAGCACCTCTGGAGCTAACTAGAGAGCAGGTTTTAGAAGATCTGGTAGTGTGCAACAAGAAGGAGTTTCATCTTAAGGTGCCCTTGGTAGTTGCGATCATAACATAATTGAATCCTGCTGAAGGAAAGACTGGGGCCATGAGTAGTATTTTAAATATGAGGAAGAGATTGGGTCCAAGATTATAGGATCCCTACAGTGCAGAAAGAGGCCATTGAGTCTGCACCAACCCTCTGAATACCATCCGAACCTATCCCCATAATCCAACATTTATCATGGCAAATCCACCTCGCCTGCACATCCCTGGACACTATGGGGCAATTCAGCATGACTAATCCACCTTAACTTGCACATCTTTGGACCATGGGAGGAAACCAAGCACCCGAAGGAAACCCACACAGACACTAGGAGAATGTACAAACTGCCCACAGACAGTCATCTGAGGCTGGAATCGAACCTGGGTTCCTGGCGCTGAGAGGCCCCAGTGCTAACCACTGAGCCGCCAATGGATTCATGGTCATCATTAGAAGCTTAATTCTGAATTTTTATTGCAATTCTTATTTCACCAACTGCTGTGGTGGCATTCAAACCCTGGTCCCCAGAACATTACCTATCTCTCTGGATTAACACCCAACGATAACACCACTCAGCCATCACCTCCCCTACTGTTAATTCATAAATTTGGCTGTGACCAACTCTTGGCTAATGTGGGAAATCAATACGTGATCAGCTCTCTCTGATCCACAAAGTTAACTAGTTTATACTGGCACCTATACTCTGAATTATTTGAGAGAACTAGTTGCCTCTGGAGAGATTCAGCGACTCATGATGCAGTGTGCAGGGTAAGTCCATTTAACTATTCAACTTTTGTATATTGCAAACCGCCGTAAAATAAACAAAAACAGTGTGGAGCCATTATACCCTGCTATAATATCAGAATCACGCAATCTGTTCACAGCGCAGAAAGGCTATTCAGCCAATCAGGTCTGCATCATTTCTGAAAAGGAGCACTTCTCCCATTCTACTGCCTTCTCTCTGTAACCTGTACATCCTTCCTTTTAAAAGCCTTGATTGAACTTGCTCTCAGACAGTTCACCCCACCCCACTCTCAGACAGTATAATTCAGACCCTAAACACTGCTGCATGAGAAGAGGCTACAAAGCTGAACAGAAAGTGTCCACTACTCCTTTTGCGAACATGCAACGTAAATTGAAGGATGTAACCAGTTGAACTTACTTTCTCCGAACACTCCCTCCCCAGATACACCGCAACAGTTTCGGAGGAATAAAAAAAGACATTCTATGATATTGTCAAGAATTACATTTTCAAAAGTCTCAATTGACCTTTGACCAGGTCGATTGGTCAGGGACCCACCTCCTTGTCCTCTTGCCGCCGCCGACACATTTCCTCAGGGGTCTCCATGCGTTCGATTGGAATAGACAGCTTTGGAGAGTCTGACTCTACTTGAAGACAATACAAAGCGAGATTAATCCACTGTCACTAACAAAAAAGGATATCGCTTGCTTTTAAGAGATAAGACAAAGGTGTGTCCATACGTAACTCCATTGCAAACTGATCATTAAGTAAAGAATTTTGTGGCAGTCTATAAATTTGAAGTAAATATTAATAGTGGAGCAGGTTCAAGTTCTTCAAAGACGCCACTGACTGAAAGAGGGCAAACAGCTCGAGAACTCAGCTCAGAATTAATCCACAGAGAATTCCTCTCAAGTTTGCATACAATTACCGGTATCCCTCAGGAATTATTCTAATTAATATTTTAATTATTCTATCTGTAACTAATCTCCACCCTATTTGCCTTTCTCTACTGTGTCTCACTGCCTTAGTTGAAGAAATCTCTGTCAGGCCTCCACTACTTCACAAGAGTTTTTTAAAAAAAATTCTTTGCGCTAACCTGTGAAGCTCAGAATTACTACCGAACCTACAGGGCAAACAGCAAGCCTGTACGGGTATCTGACTCAGTCATGCTCCTCCGTCTCTCTATTGGTTACCCTCACTCATCACATCAACCTGAAGGTTTGGGTCAGGATACAGAGGGAAACACGGCTCGCAGGCAAGTATCTCAATTAGTTACGGAGCAGGAGGTGTTTGTGATGCTTCAATTTTAAAATTATAAAGTTTTAAATTGCCTGAGTCCTCATTCTCTATAAACTCCAGCTCCCCAAAACTCTTCAAGATCTTTGAAAAGATTCTAGCAATAATTTCATTCCAATATAATTCTACCAACTATTTCAGGATTCCTCAATTTAAACTGTTCCACCATTCAGCTGATGCATTTAGCTCTGTAATTGTATCTCTAAAGCTCTCCAGCTCTCCCAACTCCATTAAACATGCTTGTTTTGAACTCTCACAATGTTCAAGTTTTTGATGAACTGTCATAATCTCACACTGTGATCGAACATAAAATATGGTCCAACAGCATTCCTGAGGGCAATCCTCAATATTTTATAACGTTAATGACACTAGATAAATGCAGTTGCTGTCGATGCTAAGACCACAAGAAACAAATACCCTGTACTCACAGGCTATAAAATGCTGAACCCAAACAATGTGTGCATGTGACAGAGTGTGTAAATCTCAGAGAGAGTCTGCAAGAGAGAGAGAGCATGAGCTCAAGAATGAGTGAGAGTGAGAGAATGGGTGGCCATGTGTCTGGGGTAGTGTGAGGGGGTGACTGGGTGGAGGAGGTGGCTAATACCGAATGGGGCATGGGAAGTCTGTGGAGGGGGTTGGGGCAGTCTTTTGACTCAACTGTTGTCTTTGAATAACTTTGGCACAAGCTGGTACGCTGAGATGGACCTTGCACGTTGCCTGTCTTGCCACTGGTTTCAGAGTCACCCATCTGGGCTGCCAAGAAACGAGGAACCCCACAATCTCAGAATACATCCTTCCCTCCCCTGCCTCTGGGCTTGTGGAAGAATCCAGGCCAGTGTGAGAATGTGAATGTGTCCTTGGGTCAGTGAGGGTTTCTGCCATGTGGTGGTGGTGGTGGTTGTGTTTGTGGTAGTGATTGTGGTTGTGGTGAGGAGTCAGGGCACTCATGCCTGCGTCACTGTTCCTACATTGAGTGCCCACGGGTCTGGATAGGACTGAATTTGCTCAGCACCACTCAATGGGAACACAAATGGTTCAAATGAGGGAGTTGGGAAGTTTCCCTAGCGTGGATGAGGTCAAAATTAACCACATCATACACGTGATGCCACGGCAACAGGGATTTGTGTGCACTGATGTGTAAGTACATGTGTCTGCCAACTGTACTGACTGAATTCTGACCCTTCATCTCATTAGTGCGCATTCCTCAAGCTTCACACAAACTTGGTCAACAATAGACAATAGGTGCAGGAGTAGGCCATTCTGCCCTTCGAGCCTGCACCACCATTCAATATGATCATGGCTGATCATCCTCACTCAGGGCGGATGGGGGTTAGTGGGCTTCGATACACTGAATAACAACCACCTCTTGAGAAACTATCAACAGCCAGCTGATGCTCCCTAGGAAATATCAAATGGCTAAGGAAAAGAGAGTCTAGAGCAAGAATTAGAATGTCACAGATTACAAAAACAAAGAGCACAAAATGGAGGGGGGGGATTGGTGAGGAGAAATACAACAACAGACAAGATGCCAGTGAATTACTGGAAAGTCCACCTTTCAGGTACACGCCCAGTACATTTTGCCGATTGTTGTTTGGGTCGACCTCATCGAATACAGCTAATGGAACAAGATTCCCATTCGCAGATTCCCCCGGGAGATCAGGATGCTGAAAGATGCCATTATCTCGGCAATGTCCAGTCATGGCCGGGCTGCACATCTTTTCCAAAATACGAAAGGACGTGGTGCGTCTGGGAAGGGTCGGCCCATTGTTTGAAAGTGACCCCTGTCCACCTGGGTTACAAGGCAGACTTCCTTTCTCATGCTCCGCCACCACATGGCCGCCCGAGTCTGGCTGGGCTATTGGCTTTCTCAGCCTGTGCAAAAAGGGTCTTTTCAGTCGGAAGGGCCTCGGGCTGAGGAGGTAGAGATTCCTGGAGAGAGGGTTTGGGAGGTGCTGCTGTGTGGCCTGCCTGGGATCCAAGGGGCTTGCTGCCTGCTTCTCGTGCCTGCGGATGGTGGTGAAGCGGGTGTAGGAGGCGGGGCAGGCTCCTTGGCAACGGTTGTTGATGCGTGCGCTCAGAGGGCGATCTTTACTGCCCGAGCTGTCAGCCGAGATGGTGGAGAGGCCGTCCGCCTTGTCATCAATAGCAGGGCACAGTGAATCTGTAACCACCACTTCACTAAGCTCCGATGCCACTTCTTCAGGATCTCTGCTGGAGATGGAAGCGTGCCGGGTGGTTATGTTAATGTCAGATCCCGTCTTGTCGTGGCATTGTGGAGAGGGCTCCAATAGACTCTCGACAGAGTGGGCCGCATGTAGGAAAAGCCTGGAGTGAGGTGGCACTGGGCTCCTGTGTGGTGTAGAGCCAGTGGGAGCATCTAGTGCAGGCATCGACCGTGACCTCTGGATGATCTGCTCAAATTCATTGACCCTGGAGGACACTGAATAGTCTGGGGCCTGGCTCAACCCATCTTGACTCAAGTTCTGCCTGCAGTGGCCTTTCAGATCATATTCTAACTGAAACACCATGGCTCTCACCATGGAGGTGGGCAGGGCTCCTGGGGGCAGCGAGCGATCCATCTGACAGGTACTTTGGCAGGTTTTGGTAAAGGCCGTTGTGTCGTCACCACAGCCATTCGGAAGACCACCTCTCCCGGGATCGGCAGGCAGTTCCTGCAGCCTCCCACGGCCACTTGAACAAAGGCTGGGCTCCTCGCTTTCTGCCAGGGAGAGAGACTCGGCACTTCGCCCAGTCTCTTTCACCGCCACTTTCTTGCTGGTGAGTTTGCAGACGACGCCGAGGAGGTTTTCGTAACTCTGAGCCCTCTGTGGACAGCGAGCGTCACCCTCTCTGTCCTGGGCACGGATGCTCTCTACCAGTAGTTTGGGCTTGAATTTTGAGGGAAGGATTTCAGAAATGCAGGCCTTTGCTGCGGACAAGGGCGTCTTATGTTTACATTTATTACCTAGCATATTACTAGAGTTAACCGGCGTACTATAAAGTGAAGTAGTTGAAATGCTGTGGCCATTCCCACCTTTAAAATCCACTGGTAAGCGTGCAGAGCAACAAAACAGACACAAGCATTAGAAAAAGCAAGCAATAGTAAACAACTTTCAACACACCGACAGCATTTTAAGCATTCCCAATGGGTTACCCAGTTGTTTTAAAGCTCGTCAATTGGGATGGCTAAACCTTTTGAGTGCAGCACATGCTGCTTCTGATCACTGTATGGCATCTGTTAGACACATTGTGAGACCAATAAAATGGAGATTATGTGAAATGCAGTCCTTTGTTAGCACTGCTCAAGACTCATGTCCCAGATTGCCACTGCACCCGCAATTTTTACCTTGGGCAACAGCAGCATCAAATAAAATGACAGCTTTAAGAACAAACATCACCAGGTTAGAATGCAACACAATTTGATTGAATATACCAGGCTCCAATGGACTAACAGAATCTATGACTTATCCTGAAATTCAAATACATTGCACTTCAGACTTTACCGTTCCCACACAAAAAAAATGAATTTGGAGAGATGCTGGTGGTAGAAACATAAGCCAACAGCACAATCTCCGTTCAGTTCCTGGTTGATATACTGCCAGTTGGCTGAGCCACTTAGTCTGAAGATCACTGGCGCACCAAATTGAAACTGCCAAACGCTGGCATTAGAGACTATTTTTCTGAGGTGACCTCAAAAGCAAATTTTTAGAGGAGGGTTTTCGGAGATTTACAATGCATCCAACTGGAAGTACAACCCAACCAGTTAGAGAGTATCGAACATGGCCTGAAGTAAGCAGAAATCCTGGAAAATAAGTACCTTCTCCTAACTGAATCACATCTCCTACCTACAGTAAAAGCAAGTGCCAAGAAAGAGGTGGGCAGTTACTGCCCAGCTACAGCACCGTAACATGAAGGTTTCCTGAATGGCTACAAAGTTGACTCTTTGCGCTCATCAGGACTGGGAGGCAAGAAACCAAACTTCAAAAGGGAACAACAATTCTCGATTCCTGGTGAAGAGTTTATGCACAAAACATTGACTCTCCTCCTCAGATGCTGTCTGACTGGCTGTGCTTTTCCAGCACCACACTTTTTTGACTCTGATCTGCAGTCCTCACTTTCTCCTAACAATTTTAGTCATTTGGCTTCATCGCCTCACAGTCCTAATAAGTTGAAGATGAAAAGCTTTTGAATTTGTGCCTCTTTTTCGCAGCGTTTACCACTGTGCCACCAAGCAACGAGTGCTGAATGATTGCGGAGCCAGCCTCAGCACTTTGCAGCTGCCCACCTTTGGTTGAAGAGGAGCTGGACGTCCTCTTGCTCAAGCCGCTCAACCCCTGGAATGGAATATCGCCCCCTTCCAGAACGGTCTTGTAGATTAGCCTCTCGTTCTCCTGGCTGACTGGCTCCCCTGTGCCAGCCTCTGACTGTCTTCTCACTGCATGGGAATTGGACAAAAATGTGGAACTGGGTGGGTGGGTGGATGAAAAAGAAACGGAAAATAACCACATGCCATCAGGATCTTTTTATGCGACTGCTCATCTGATCAGAACTACACAGCCTCTGACATTTGCAGCAAACTGCTCTCTTGAAACACTTAGATGACTCATGCCCAAGTTTCACATTTTTAACAGAAACCCTGGTGCCCTTCATCAGTCAGTGGTTTGATTGTGCAGGCTTGGCTGTTACTGTGAGGGGGATGGTTACAAAGTTAGCCCATTCATTGAGCTGCAAAGCATTTAAGAGATGAGCTCAACTCATTGGAGCTGCTGCATAGCATTGTGTTCTCGACATCAAGGTCACTGACCCTTTGGGCTAGAAAAACGCTGGAATAACTTGGGATCCTCCCCACTCTTCTGCAGCAACTTGACATTTGGAATTGCTTACTTCACCTCAGAATTCATATTTTCCACTGCTGTGGCCATTTCTGTGAGAGGGAACTGAAATAATCCTACTCAGGGATTTCTCAGTGAACTCTCCTGCCCCATTGGGCTTCATGTGATGGAAATCTGTACAGGGGAATGGTTTCCCATTCATTAAACAGTGTGGGAGAGAGAGCACACTCCACATCAAACTTTTCAGTAAGAACGATTCAATAATCTGGCTCAGTTTCCACTGCTTCCCGATTACCATGCCAACAATTAAGAAAGTTCTGGGCTTGTTGAGAAGAAAGGCAAAACCTTATATCTCTAAAAATCTTCATAACCAGTGAAGCACTTTAACCAAAAGAAATAATCAGTATTAAATAGAACATAGAACAGTACAGCACAGTACAGGCCCTTCAGCCCTGGATGTTGTGCTGGCCTTTTATCCTAATTTAAGTTCAAACTAACCTACATACCCTTCATTTTAATTTCATCCACGTGCCTATCCAAGAGTCGCTTTAATGTCCCTAATGTCTGACTCCAACACTACCGCTGGCAGTGCATTCCACACACCCACCACTCTCTAAGTAAAGAACCTACCTCTGACATCTCCCCAAAACCTTCCTCCAATCACCTTAAAATTATGCCCACTCATGATAGTTCCATCCTGGGAAAAAGTCTCTGGCTATCCACTCTATCTATGCCTCTCAACATCTGGTACACCTCTAATCAAGTCACCACTCATCATTCTTTGCTCTAATGGGAAAAGCCCTAGCTCCCTCAGCATTTCTTCATAAGACATGGTAAATCTCCTCTGCGCCCTCTCTAAAGCTTCCACATCCTTGCTATAATGAGGCCACCAGAACTGAACACAATATTCGAAGTGTTGTCGAACCAGAGCTCTACAGAGCTGCAGCATAGCCTCCCGGCTCTTAAACTCAATCCCCCTGCTAATGGGGATTAGTTCAATCTGCCTCTGGTGCGGTTTATGTTCAATGAATAAATCTGGAATTAAAAGTTAATCGCAATAATAATTTGCAAGGTTTGTGAAGGTTTGTAGCTCAGGTAGCAATAATAATGAACAAACAACCAACAATTGCGAAAAAACGCATACGGCCCACTGAAGTCCTGGAGGGACTGAAATCTTCCCTAGTCTGGCCAATGTATGATTCCAGACCCATTGCAATGTGGTCAACTCTGATGCACCTTCTGTGATGGCTCAGAAAGCCACTTATCTCAAAGGAATTTAGGATCAGGGTAAAAAGGTTGGCTTTGCCACCGAGGCACGTATTCCATGAATCAATGGACAAAGCAATTCATCAGGCGACTTGAGGAGAGCAAGTTCCCACAAACAACAAGTTAATGGCCAGACAGTCTGCCTTGGCAATACTTAATGAGCAAAAGTATTGCCCAGCACACGAGGGAGAAAATGATGTCTTCAAAAAAAATGTTTTGGGATTTTTCACACCCACTGGAAAGCGCAACAGGGATTTTGATAGATCTCTTATCCAAACTCCTCTTTTCAGGGGGCGAGGAGAAAATGAGGACTGATTCCTGATGAAGGGCCTATGCCCGAAATGTCGATTCTCCTGCTCCTTGGATACTGCCTGACCGGCTGTGCTTTTCCAGCGCCACACTCTCTACACTTTTCAGGGGGTGAAAATGGTACAGGAAAAGACAGAACTGATGGGTAGATTAAGTTCTCAGGAGTAAGCCAGATTCAAAGGGGCTACAGGGCAGCGTTTCAAGTCAGGAATAGGGCCCCTTGAACTACTACTACCTTCCACCATAAAAAAAAGTGCTTTGCAGGCATCAGCTTCAGGTAGTTTCAGTTTACTCTGTCGCCTCTTCAACGCTTCACAATCGAAAATAAAAATTGGCTTTGTGTTTACAAATAAAAGGATGCGTTATAACCCCTTAAGCAACAACATATCTCCTTTAGCTTAATAAAGGCACTTCAGAGCATCAAACAACATAGAACACCGATGTTGTTGGAAAATGTGTTGCTGGAACACTGCGCTGTTCCAGCAACACATTTTCAGCTCTGATCTCCAGCATCTGCAGACCTCACTTTCTCCTCCTAGAACACTGATCAGGCTTGGCAAAGGGGCAAGAGTTAAGGGGTGTCTTAAAGTTGAACAGTGAGGTGTAGAGGTGTTAGGAGAGCATTCCAGGGGCCGAGGCGACTGAAAGCATGGCCACCCATTGTGGAAGGATGCTCAGAGGCTAAAATTGGAGGATACAGAGAACTCAAATCAGAGAGGCCATGGGGAATCTGAAAACATGGAAAAGAAGTTTAAAATCAAGACTGTTACAAAGCTCTCAGAGTCCGCCACAACTATGTCTCGGCAACGGAAGCTCACCATTACAACTGGAAGCGCAGCAAGAGTCAAGTCTGAAAGTTTAATCGGCAGATTTAGATCGGTTAACAACTCTATCTTATTAGCCAGAACTGAGCATTATTTACTATGCAGCTCTTAAGGCTCCAAATGTGACAATACATGAAAAACAAGATTTTGGATACTCCGACTGTGAATGGAGAGGAAGTGCTAGCTGAAGGGTGAGAGGACATGTACAGGGAGGGGTTAGCACCTTTCACCACAGAAAACCATTTGACCCATCATGGATGCGTCCTTTGAGAGGAGCTATTCAAGTTAATCTCACTCCCCTGTTTCTTCCACAAAGCTATACATTTTTTCCTTTGTAAGTGCATGTTTGATTCTCTTTAGAAAGTCCGTATTTAATCTGCTTCCACATCTCTTTAAGGCAGCACAGATCCTGATCATAACTCGAAACGTACAGAAAGGAAATACCCTAGACTTCTATCTCGACCTGGTCATGAAGAATGCTCCCCTCGTGAAGACAGTTTTTCCCATCTCTTTATTAAATCCCTTTATGACTCTGAACACCTCCAATAAATCTCCTTTTGAATGCATCTCATCTAAGATGAACAATTCCAACATTTCTCATGTTTTCCAAGTAACAGTTGTTCTCACTCCTGGTTCCAATCTTGTAAATTTCCTTTGCACCCTCTTGAACATTGTTTCAAAAGCATGATGTCCACATCTAAATGCAACCTACCTTCAGTGACCCCGACCAGAGATTTATATAAAAGTTGAAATCCTGGGAGAGATTAAGCAAGTTGATTTGTCCAGATCACAGGAAGCTTACCATTGCTAAGTTAGCACTGCTGCCTCACAGTGCCAGAGACCCGGATTCAATTCCCGCCTCAGGCAACTGTGTGTGGAGTTTGCACATTCTCCCCGTGTCTGCGTGGGTTTCCTCCTGGTGCTCCAGTTTCCTCCCACAGTCCAAAGATATGTATGTTGGGTGAGTTGGCCATGCTAAATTGCCCGTAGTGTTAGGTAAGGGGTAAATGTAGGGGAAAGGGTCTGGGTGGGTTGCTCTTCAGAGGGTCGGTGTGGACTTGTTGGGCCGAAAGGCCTGTTTCCACACTGTAAGTAATCTAATTTAATCTAATCAGAAACACAGAATTTTAGAATCCCTACAGTGCGGAAAGAGGCCACTTGGCCCATCAATTTCACACTGACTCTCTGAAGAGCACCCCACCCAAACCCAGCCCCCCACCACATACCATAATCCGCATTTTCCATGGCTAATCCACCTAGCCTACACATTCTTGGACACTATGGTCGATTTAGCATGGCCACTTCACCGAAGCTGCATATCTTTGGGCTGAGAGAGGAACCCCATGGGAAGAATGTGCAAACTTTACACAGACACTTTCTAGCAGCTAGAGGTGAACTTGGGTCCCTAGTGCTGTGAGGCAGCACTGCAAACCATGCCACGCTGGAGGCACCCCAGGAAAAGCAGTGCCACAATTCTGGTGGGATAAAGCTACAACCAAGACAAAAAGAGTTGCCTTTTTGTCATTCATTCTCAGAATAGGGGAGTCACTGGCTAGACCAGCGCATTTATTACCCATCGTTAACTGCCTAGAGGGCAGCTAAGAGTCAACCACATTGCTGTGGGTCTGGAGTCACATGCAAGGCCAACCAGGTAAGGATGGCAGTTTCCTTCCCTAAAGGGCATTAGTGAACCAGAGGGGCTTTTGATTCACGGTCAGCGTTAGACTTTTAATTCGAGACGTTTACTGAATTCAATGCCATCTGCCACGGTCCCCAGAACTGGATCTCTGGATTAACTATCCAGTGATAGTACCACAAGGCCATCACCAAGGGGATGTATAACATTTGTATAGCACCTTTTGCAATCTCGGGACATCTCAAAGTATTTAATCACCAGTGAAATATTTTGGAACAGAAATCATTGTTGTGGTTCAGGAAATGTGGCAGCCAAATAGTACACAACAAACGCCCAAAGCAGCAGTGTGCTAATGATCAGATCCTGCCTATTTCAGTGATTTTGGTTCACTGGTTCGGAAATAGACTAATGTCCTAACCCTGCTACGTTTACCTGTAACATACAGAGCATTGGTTGAAGTGCAACTTAATGATATCATCTCCAACTTCTCTTTCCGGTGCTATACTGTTCTGGAATGTTAGCTTTTGTATTTAAGTCTCTGGGGTGGGATTTGAACCTTCCAAGTCAGAGATGAGAGTAGTACTAAGCAAGGCACAGATGGCACCACCACACTAGGGACAGTCCCTTTGCCACTTTCAACAGCATAAATACAAGTGGTTGGATTTTTACAACTCTCCATCTCATCCCTTGCCCCACTCTCCCTGGTGGGTGAGTATTCAGCAAGGGGAGGTGGGCACGTGTACTGTGATGGATGGTTAGCTAACCTTCCCCACATTACCCCCTTGACCAATAATGTGGAATTGAGCAGAATAGAACAGTGCTCGCTCAATAATGTGATTACAGCGTGCAGGCAGGTGAGATCCGGAAGGCCGTTTCTGTGGAAAAGTCAGGAAGGGAGCTTGGTGCATCTTCTGGAGAGGTTCCCCGTGCACCCCTTGTTCAGGATCAAGGTGGCTCAGTGGTTAGCACTGCTGCCTCACAGCACCAGGGACCCAGGTTCAATTTCACCCTCGGGTGACAGTCTGTGTAGTTTGCACATTCTCCCCGTCTCTGCGCAGTTTGCACATTCTCCCCATCCCTGTGCGGGTTTCCTCTGGATGCTCCTATTTTCCCCAACAGTCCAAAGTTGTGCAGGTCAGGTGTATTGGTTATGGGGAAATGCAGGATTATGGGGACAGGATAGGGGGTGGATCTAGGTGAGATGCTGTTCAGAGGGTCAGTGTGGATTCGATAGGCCGAATGGCCTGCTTCCCTTCTCTAGGGATTCTACAAAACTAAGAAAATATCTGATCTCCTATGCATTGTATTCCTTCCCACCTGGCTTTCAAAACTCTCATCCTCAATTCCTCTCACCCCAGGGATATTCGTCTGGGATCCATGGTCATCCTGATACCAGGGCTGCAGGAAGTCCCCGAGAAGACCCAGGACTTATGTCTGGTGCAACTAGTTAGCTGGGTGGGGCTCCCTCACACTGACGGCCTGACCCTCATTACCGCCAGCAGGGTATTTCAGCTGATGTGGAAACACTGGTGGTTATCCTTCACAATACAAGAAACTAGGTGTGGATATTGTGATACTGAAGAATCCAGTAGACACCTATTACAACAGCTACTATGTCCAAACATTATAACCTAAAAAGGTTATAACAGAGCAACATGGTTCAAGTAGAGGAGTCCAAAAGTAGGGGGCATAGGTTTAGGGTGAGAGGGCAAAGATTTAAAAGTTACCTAGAGGGCAACATTTTCACACAGAGTATGGAATGAGCTGCCAGAGGAAGTGGTCGAGGCTGGTACAATTGCAACATTTAAAAGGCATCTGGATGGGTATATGAATAGGAAGGGTTTAACAGGGATATGGGCCAAGTGCTGGAAAATGGGACTAGATTAAGTTACGATATCTGGTTGGACGAGTTGGACTGAAGGGTCTGTTTCCGTGGTGTACACCTCTGTGAAGCCAGAGGATCATGTGTCAAGTGGCCCAAGTTAAGATGGAATCTGAGAAAATTATACTCTCTGGTCACATGCAATGATAGTGATGCTATTATGAATGTGTCTCTAAAAAGCATATGACTACAGGACATAAGCAATACTATCTGTCAGGGATACCCATAGTCCCCTCTTACTGAAGGATGGCCTTGTTAAGTAGAAGTTAAAAATAAAGCTGCCATAGTTCTACCAGACCATAGAGTTGCTCCCTCATTGGAGAGAGGCGACTGGTGATGGTTTAAGCTGAGGCTGTTAGGTGGATTAGTCAGGGGTAAATGTAGGGGAATGGGTCTGGGTGGGTTGCTCTTCAGAGGGTCCATGTGGCCTTGTTGGGCCAAAGGGCCTGTTTCCACACTATGTAATCTAATCTTTAGGTCTCAGGCCAGGGGAAGAGGCTGGCGAGTCCCTCATGGCAACCTCACCTGATACAGGAATCAAACCCGCTCTGATTAGATTAGATTAGATTACTTACAGGGTGGAAACAGGCCCTTCGGCCCAACAAGTCCACACCGACCTTCCGAAGAGCAATCCACCCAGACCCATTCTCCTACATTAACCCCTTCATCTAACACTACGAGCAAACTAGCATGGCCAATTCACCTAACCTGCACATTTTTTGGACTGTGGGAGGAAACCAGAACACCCAGAGGAAACCCACGCAGACACGGGGAGAACGTGCAAACTCCACACAGACCGTTGCCTGAGGCGGGAATTGAACCTGGGTCTCTGGCGCTGTGAGGCAGCAGTGCTAACCACATTGCCACCATGCCGGCTGCAGATGGTTAGATTCCCTACAGTGTGGAAACAGGGCCTTCTGCAAACCAGCTGTTTAGCCAATAGAGCTAACCAACCTCCTCTTGTTAAGTATCCATTGGTGTAGCACTGACCATGCCTCTTGGGTAAGGGGGTGGCTCGGGAGCAGACTGCCCCTCCTCCCCATTCTTCCCTATAAACCTGCAACTCCACAGCTGATCCTGCGTTCTCCTGTTTGTCTCTTGTTCACTGTAGTAGATACAGTCACTTAAAATGTTCAGCAAGAGCACAAAAAATTGCTCTTGAGTAGTCACTTTAATGGCCACTGTCCAATTGTTTACATTTGATTCGATGGTGTAATTTGCAACTAATAAGTCACATTCCAAACACAAACTGCTTGAGAGAGAGAGATATGATAATGAAAACTATCAGTTTTGTTCAGCCTTCCCCTCCACATACTCCAGTCAGTGCAGCATCTTGGAACACATTCAACAATCATCATCGCTGGAGTTCTTATCCAACAGGAATCAAAAATAAAATTGCCATCCGGCTAAACTTCCAGGGACAACACATCAGGGATTCTTATCGCTCATTATTTTTAGCATTTTGGATTTCGACTCTGGCTGGCTGGATCTGCTCACTATCTGCTCTAATTCACCCACTTGCTCACTGGCATTACACACAGGGACTCGCAAGCGAAAAAAGAGGGGTACTGCAGATGCTGAAGATTAGCGTTAAGATTAGAGTAGTGCTAGGAAAGCACAGCAGGTTAGGGAGCATCCGAGGAGCAGGAAAATCGACGTTTAGGGACCCCAGAGCAGCACCCTCTGCAGCTGGAGGGAGTGTGCAGAGGACAAACAACCACAGATGCAGTGTGGTCCATATTTTAAGACTGAAGCATCCAGAATCCCTATAGGGTGGAAGCAGGCCATTCAGCCCATTGAGTCCACACTGACCCTTCGAAGGGCATCCCACTCAGACTCCCACTTCTCCACCCACCACATCCCTGGACACTACGGGAACTTTAGCATGGTCAATCCACCTCACCTGCACATCTTTGATCTGTGGGAGGAAATCCACGCAGACACAGGAAGAATGTGCAAACTCCACACCGACAGTCGCCCCAGACAGGAATCGAACCCAGATCCCTGGCATGTGAGGCAGCAGTGCTAACCACCAAGTCACTGTGCTGCTCTCTGTCCACAGAAGTATACAACCAGCAAAGAAAAGCACCCCTGTAAATAAACTACAACCAAAGGCAACACCAGGTGCAGAACCCATCAGGTAGGGCGGCAGGCAGCACCCACGGGTGTGGCTTCCCAAAGGAAGTGACTTTAAGACGCACTCCAGACTCTGAAGTGCAAAATCCTGCTCGGTACTGAGGGAGGGACTGCATTGCTGCAGGTGCCTCTTTCGGGTGAGATGTTAAACCAAAGCTCCACCGGCCCCCTCCCTGCAGGAGGGTCTCAGGGAAGACTAAGGGATTTTTCTTTCCAATATTTGGCCCTCATATAGTACCTAGAAGCAGATCTTTATTACACTGCATAGAGCTGTGCTGCATTCAAACCTCTGAATGCTACATGTGCCACAGTAAAGTCCAAAGTTCTCTCTCTCTGCACCTGTAATATTGCACTGCCCACTCTGTTTTGCTACCCTGATGCACTTTGTATTATGATCTGCCTGTATGGCATGTAAAACACCTTTCACTGATTCGATTTGATTTAATTTTGTCATATCTCCCCAAGTACAGTGAAAGATTTTTTTTTTGTGTGCCGGAGAGGTTCGTTTAAGCTTATTCTTTACAAAGTGTATTAGGGTAATGAACAGAGCAAGGAAGGCAAGTTGCAACTGCAAAGAAGGTGCACAGAAAGCAAGATCAACATCAGATTTAAAATCTGACAGATCATTCAGAAGTCTAATAACAGCAGCGAAGGATCTGCTCTTGAATTTGTTAGTGAATCTGTTGGTACGTGTTTAACCTTTTGTACAACTATCTCAGTACATAAGACAATTATATGACAATCAACCTTTCAACCCCAGCAACTCCAGTGTCTGCTATTTCCGGATTTCTCTGAGTAAGCTCACACACTGAGGATAATATTCATATCACGCACGTGTAACCATGTGAAAAACATCACAGGCTGCGTTGATCTCTGAACCCACGTGCCCCACTGATGGCAGGATGTCAGAGAGTTGGGAATGTAAGTGGAATCCTCACAATTCTCTGCACTCCAAACTGTAATTTATTTCTCATCATTTAATGATAACAGCAGCTTCATGGAGGAGCTAAAATGCCAGGAACAATTTAAAGACACTTCTGTTTGAAGACTGCAGACAGAATGCGCTTACATTGAAAGAGATGTGAGATCTATACAAGATGACAGCCTGAGCCTCCAAGGACAGGGCCACTGAAGTGTATGAACAGATGGGCACATATTAGAGGGGGCATTATCATCAAACTATTTAAAACACTAACGATATGCTCTAAGAGCCGGGTGCACTCAAAGTGGAAACTGCAGCCAAATTGGCAGTGAGGTAATCCAAATCGACGCGAGTCAATTCATTCCATTTTTGTTTTGGAGGGAGAAAACAGATATTTATAATTCCAGCTCTCAAAGACCAGTCGTGGGTTAAATACCATCAAGCTGGGGGTTCAGAGGGTGGGTTTGGCGAGGATAAGTCAATTACATCTAGGGGAGGGCGGGTCATGAGGACATTGGGGTGGGTTTGGGGGAAGAGGAGGGTTTGTTGTTCAACTGAGGGGGCAACACATGGTATCGCAAGACACCCAACATTTCACATTCCTTGCATTTGACCGGTGTATGCTTCCGATCGCTCCCTTCTGGGTTAATAATTTTGTTTACTGTGGCAGAGACTCATTCACATCAAGCAGTAGATCCACACTGGCCTCTGTGATGGCCTACATCTGCAAGGCATGATTAGAAAATTCCAGAATTGCTTGCCTGGCAGCAGGAAGCACACCAACCAAAGTTCCAGAAGGAGGGGTCACAGTCTAAGGATACAGAGTAAGTCATGTAGGACTGAGAGCCTGTGGAATGTTCTGCCACAAAAACGTCAAGAGATTGAATGTTTTCAGGCAGGAGTTGGACATGGTTCTTAGGGCTAAAGGGATTGAGTATGGAGAGAAGGTGGAGATGGAGTACTGAGTTGGATCTTCAGCCGTGATCATATTGAATGGCCTACACAGTGTCCTATTTTCTATGCTTCTAGAGAAAATGCAAGTTAACATCCTGGAGATACTCTAATAAATGATAGTCACACTGAAGAGTACAGAGGGGAACAGGGCAATCAGCAAGTGGTTAGAAGATGGATTCAATATCCCAGGGTGAGATATCATCCAAATGCACAGTTACTAAGCTAAATAGGGAGGTCAAGACTACCCAAAAAAAAAAAAACATGCTCGGTGTGTCAGTAACAAGTTTATTTAAGCTTCGACAAAAGCCTCTGTTAGCACTTGCACCTCTCAATCAGAAGGTTACAGATTCAAATTCTATTACAGAAAACCCCAAATTCATAAATCCAGGCCTCATCGCTCAAGGGCAAGACTGAGGGTGGACTGCACTTTCAGAGTATCTCTTTGGTGCGAGAGAGAGAGAGAGTGAGCGAGCGAGAGTGCGAGAGCGAGAGATGTTAAACCAAGTTCCCTCCTACCCCCTCTAATGTGTGCCCATCTGTTCATACGCTTCAGTGGCCCTGTCCTTGGAGGCTCAGGCTGTCATCGGGGCTGCTAACTGTGATCAGGTTAATCAGCTGCATCCTTCTCTGCTTCCTGATTCACATTGTGAGATCTGTAAAAGAATCAGACCCACATCGCTTTCACAGTAAGCACAAGTCTCTGAAATCTCCAAACAGGAGAGTCTTTCAATTGTTCCTGACATTTTAGTTCCTCCACGAAGCCACTGTTATCATTAAATGATGAGAAATAAATACCACATGACAGTATTTGAAAGAATAAGAGGGCCATTCTCCTCAGATTTTCTGGACAAGAATTACCCCTCAGGCAACGTCATGAAAACAGATTAACTTATGATTTACCTCACTGTCGAGATTCAGGGATTTTGCTGTGCACAAATATCTATGCTTTTCATGGCATGTGGGTGTCAGCAGCTGACCAACATTTGTTGTCCATTCCTAACTGCCTGGAGGAGCTGCAAGTACTGCTGTCCAGCCCGGGTGCTGGTGAGCTGTCTTTTGAAACCCTGCAGTCTTTGGGATGTAGGAGTATCCACAGTGCTGTTAGGGAGGGAGTTTCAGGAGTCAGCGACAGTGGAGGAAGGGTGATCTATTTCCAAATCAGGATGCTAAGTGGCTTGGAGGGGAACTTGTGGTGCTCTCTTGTACCTGCTGCTTTTGCCCTTTCTGGAGATAATGGTTGCGGGCTTGGACACTTTGGTGAGTTACTACAGTGCAACTTGTCAGTAATACACACTGCTGGCAGTGTATGTCACTGGTGGGCAGAGTGAATGTCACAAGTTGTGGATGGACATACAAATCAAGCAGGCTGCTTTGTCCTGGATGATTACAAGCTCCTTGAGTGTTGTAGGAGCTGCAGTCATCAGGCAAGTGGTAAGTATTCCATCACATGCCTGACTTTTAGATTAGATTAGATTACTTTACAGTGTGGAAACAGGCCCTTCGGCCCAACAAGTCCACACCGACCCGCTGAAGCGCAACCCACCCATACCCCTATATTTACCCCTTACCTAACACTACGGCAATTTTAGCATGGTCAATTCACCTAATCTGCACATCTTTGGAGGAAACCGGAGCACCCGGAGGAAACCCATACAGACACGGGGAAAATGTGCAAACTCCACACAGTCAGTCGCCTGAGGCGGGAATTGAACCCGGTCTCTGGCGCTGTGAGGCAGCAGTGCTAACCACTGTGCCACCGTGCCGCCCACAAGACTTGTGTCTTGTAGATAAGGGACAGGCTTTGGGAAGTCAGTTGGTGAGTCAGCATTGACAAGTTGGGCCAAAGGGCCTGTTTCACGCTATACGCTTGCTGTTTCTGCTGTTTGGCACGAACGACATCCTGTGAAGCTTGACCAGGCTGACACCACATTTTCTGGTATGCCAAGTGCTGCCCCTGGTGTGCCCTCCTGCACTCTCCATTTGAATTAAGACTGATCCCTTGGCTTGATGGTAATGGTAGAATGGGGAATATGCTGGGCTAGGAGTTTGCAGATTGTGGTGGAATTTGATTTTGCTGATGATGTCCACAGTGCCTCATGGATGTTCAATCTCGACTTGCTAGATTTGCTTGCAGTCTGTCCCAACCGTCATACGGTTAGAAGCACACACACCACATTGGTTGGCTTCCTCAATGTGAAGACAGACTCTGTTCTAGTAAGGACAGAGATCTCATTCTTACCAATACGGTCATAGACACATACACCCGTTACAGGTAGATTGGGGAGGATAAGCACTACCTTCCCTCATCACCTGCCACAGACCCATCTAGCAGCTATGACTCCAACATGGAGGAGCACTGATTCATTATCTTGGGGGTGGGAGTGAGGTGCAGGGAGTAGTATATCCAATTCAGCAGGAGATGTCCTCGTTTCACCTGATGCCATGAGACCGACGGTGTCCAGAGTCAATGTTGAGGGCTCCCAGGGCAACTCCCTTGTGATGGTATACCTCCACGGCATGTATTCAATTCTAGATCCTTCTAATAACGCATACGCTCTACAGCCTTGTCTACCTTCCTAAATGTACAGTCAGTCTTACAGCACGGAGACTGGCCCTTTGGCCCAAACTGGTCCATGCCGACCAAAATGTCCATCCACGCTAACCCCATTTCCCTGCACTTGGCCCATATTCTTCTAAACCTTTCCTACCTCTGTATTTGCCCAAATGTCTTTTAAATGTTGTTAAAGTATCCATCTCAACCACTTCTGCTGGCAGCTCATTCCATATGGGTTCCACCCTCTTAAAAAAAGTTAACCCTTGGGTTCCCTTTTATTTTCTCCCCTTTAACCTTAAACTGATGCCATCTCGTCCTCGATTCTCCAATCCTGGGAAGATGACTGAGTGCATTCACCCTATCCATGCCTCTCATGATCTTTTAGAAGTGTATACGATCCCCCCTCAGTCTCCTACGCTCTAAAGAAAAAACAAAAATCCTAGCTTGTCCAACCTCTCCCTTTCACTCAGACCGTTGAATCCCGGCAACATCCTTGTAAATTTCTTCTGCACTCTTTCCAGTTTAATAACATCCTTCCTATAGCAAGATGACCAAAACTGAACATAATACTCCAAGTGCAGCATGGACTAACGTCCTGTACAACTGCAACATAACTTCCCAACACACCACATTGGTTGGCTTCCTCAATGTGAAGACAGACTCTGTTCTAGTAAGGACAGAGATCTCATTCTTACCAATGCCCTGACTGATGAAGGCCAGTGTGCCAAAAGCCACCTTCACTGCCCTGTCTACCTGAGACTCCACTTTCAGGGAATCATGGACCTGAACTCCAAGGTCCCTCTGTTCCACTACACTCCTTAAGGCCCTACCATTCACCATGAAACTCCCAACTTGATTTGGCTTTCCAAAATGCAAGATCCCCACAGTTGTCTATATTAAACTCTATTTGTCATTTCTTGGCCCACTTCCCCAGCTGATCAAGGTCCTGCTGCAATTTCTGATAACCTTCCTCACTGTCCACGATACCTCCTATTTTAGTGTTACCTGCAAACTTACTAATCGTGCCTTGTACATTCTCATCCAAATCATTGGTATAGATAACAAACAGCAATGGGCCCAGCACCGACCCCTGAGGTACTCCACTAGTAACAGGCCTCCAGTCTGACAAGCATCCTTCCACGATTACCATCTGCTTCCTACCATCAAGCCAACCGTGTATCCAATTTGCCAGGTCTCTCTGGATTCCACGTGATCTAACCTTCCAGGCAGCCTACCTTGCGGAACCTTAACGAAATCCATATAGACTACATCTACTCCCCAGCCCTCGTCAACCTTCCTAGTCACTTCATCAAAGACCTCCAATAAATGTGAGGGGCATGATCTCCCACACATGAAGCCATGCTGACTATTCCCAATCAAACCCTGTCTTAAATGCATATTATTCCATTTACTCAGCCTGTAAAGGACAGTATGGTACAATTGATATTATGTTTGTAGATTTGTAGTGGTGAAATTGGAAAATCAGCCCATCTGCAGCCTAACTAGTATTTTGTAAATATCGAGCATAACTGTTTAGCTCCTGTAGTCTGTATCTCTCTTTACAAAGCTCAGAATCCTGTGTTTTTTTACCCCCACAATGATCAGTCCAATAAAGGCTACGATGGAGGAGTAATTTCTTCATTTGGGGAGGTAGTCCTTCACAATTCTCTAACTTAGTGGAATGCGGAAGCTCAGTTACTGAGCAAGATCTCAGCAGGAACTGAGACATTTCTGGTATCAGGAGACAAAGGCAGAGGAGTCAAAATTTAGCTATGATCTGTTGGATTGGAGGAGCAGCTTTGAGGGGCTGAATGGCCTGCTGCTATTTCCTATATTCCAACGCTGCTTCAACTTCATGACTTCTCAATAAGCTTGGCTTCCTTCATGTATTCATATCCGTACATCCTCAATGTTTCTCTGCTCCTGCTCCCTATTTGAACTTGAACTATTGACTGTCCTCATTCTGTCTACAAAATGCATCAAGTCACTGCACCAAACTGTACTTGCTATGAGTGTCTCCATTTCATTAACATGCACCCTCTGGAATTATTTGAGGAGAAAGTGAGGTCTGCAGATGCTGGAGATCAGAGCTGGAAATGTGTTGCTGGAAAAGCGCAGCAGGTCAGGCAGCATCCAGGGAACAGGAGAATCGACGTTTCGGGCATAAGCCCTTCTTCAGGAAGAAGGGCTTATGCCCGAAACGTCGATTCTCCTGTTCCCTGGATGCTGCCTGACCTGCTGCGCTTTTCCAGCAACACATTTCCAACCCTCTGGAATTATGTTATTACTCAACCCACTGATTACTACATTTCTGAGTTTGTGTTACCTGTAAACTTTGAAATTATGCCAACATACACATAAGAATGTAGATAACAAACATTAATGGGCCCAACACTGAGCCCTAAGGCACTCGACGAGTCAACAAGCACCAGGCCAACAAGCACCCTTCTTAGCATCAAGTTGGTCAGTTGCCTCAACAGCATTACCTGGGCAACCCCACGTACACTTGCATCCAGATTGAGAAGCAACCATTCACCAGTCACCACTCTGCTTTGCCTCCATTATACCTGTGTTGCTATCTTCCCCTTCAAATCCATGGGTTCAATTTTGCTAATCATTCTATTTTGTGGTAGATTATGAAACTATTTATTTATCCTGAGATGTGGGCATGGCTGCCAAGGCCAATAATTGTTGCCCATCCACAAATTACTCGTAAATTGAGAGGCTTGCTAGGGTCAAAGGGCAGTTTAGAGCCAACTGCATTGCTGTGGAGTCACATGTAGGCCAGACCAGGGAATGATGGCAGACTTCCTTCCTAAAAGGACATGGTGATTCAGCTGGGTTTTCACACAGTCACCATTACTGATACTAGCACAACTACAGTTGCACATTTGTGACAAGGATCTCACGAGCTGCCATGGTGAGAGTTGAACTATTGAACCAAGCCTCTGGTTTACTAGCCTAGTGACACAGCACAGCAAACCAACATTCATAACAATATCAATCATACCGTGCTCTCCTCTACAGGCCGAGTAAATGGAAATACAAGAACAAGCCTTTTGTTCATCTCTCATTGCCCAGACTGTTCAGTCTCATAACTTCAGTCGATTGTCCTGTTTAATTTTGAATATGGATGTGGAAATGGATATTCATTAACTGATACACTAAGAAAACAAATATCTCATGGTATCACCAACTCAAAATATTCAAATAGGGATGGGTATAATTCTGAGTCCACTCATCACTCTACTATACACATTCTCACCCACGAAGATAAGAATTGTTGATAATCATCGTCCAACAGACTTGCTGGCAATGTAACTGGAGTTAATTTGGACTCGCTGTTAGAAAAGATACATTAACTGGATAAAAGTGCTCAGAGGCTAGATTTGCAGGTTTATTTAGGGCAGTTTTACAGGCTGTTATATGATATCTACATCCAGGATTGGTCTCCTTCTATTTATTCCTGTCCCTGGCGACTGGGCCTTGTGTAATGCTCAGAGAACAGATGAGAAACAATCAATTGCTACCTGCTTCCTGCCCCCATCATCTGGCAGAGTATTACATTTCCTGGTTATTCAGTTAGTGACTCTCAATTCAAACTGAGTTCGATGCTTAAGCAGCCTTTCAGCTGCAGAACACTCATTAACAACTCAACAAAAGATTATTGACATGTAACTCACGTATCAGCGACGATCCTTACGACACTGCGGACAAAATTCAAATCCTGAGAGCAGGCACTAACTTTCCACCCAAATGCCCACCATTCTCCCTACATTGCCAACGCTTCATTTTTCACCAAATCTGACAAAATGTAAAACCATAGCCTCACATCTCTTCCTCAGCTGGGCTCAATGAGTCCCTCTGTGCGATGCTTTCCAGATTAAACTATCAAGATCATCTCTGTCTCTCTCTGTCTGTATAGCCCCTTTGTGTTCAAAAACAGTGGACTGTAGTCAAGGTGTCTGATCGCCCAAAGCCACTTGCTACAGCTTTTATGTTGCTCCAATAGACATTAATCTGGACGCTCAGAGCTCCTGTGACAGACAGACAGAGTCCCAGGCACTAATGTGCCATGGGACAAATAACTTATTTTCAACCCAAATCATGACTTTAAGCTTTTACATCATGGCTCCATTTGCAGTCAAAGCCCAGGGGCCACAATTTTAGAAACAGAAATGGACCATTCAGCCCTTCAAGCCTATTCCTGCACTTAATTAGGCAGCGGCTGATCTGCATCCAAACTACACTGCCCACTGTACTCTCATTGTCTTGGGGACACTTTTCAACAGAAATCTACTTGCTTCAAGTCTTGTAAACTCCTGCTGATCTCCTGCACCCACAGATAGGGTAGGGAGTTGGAATTTTTAGTATCCTGCACTTCAGAAAACATTTTCTGATTTCACTCCTCAGAAAAAAATGAACTTGAATCTTATAATTATTCCATTTTGTTCTGTACTACCCCTCCCGGAGGAGAGTTTCTCTCCAGTCCCACATAGAGAGTAGGGAAAGACTCTATCAGCGAGGTTAATTGAATGGCCCTCTGAGAGAAGCTGAGTGAACCAAATGTTGATCCTTTGTGATTTAATATCTCCTGACTCTATTGTTTTAGTTATAGGAACACAGAAAATAAGAGCCGCACTAGGCTATTCGGCCCATCGAGTCTGCTCCATCATTCAATATGATCATGGTTCATCATTAGGGCAGCATGATGGCTCAGTGGTTAGCACTGCTGCCTCACGACATCAGGGACCCACGTGCAATTCACCCCTCAGGCGATTGACTGTATGGTGCTTTCACCTTCTCCCTGTATCTGTGCAGGTTTCCTCCAGGTGCTCCGGCTTCCCCTCACAGTCCAAAGATGTGCAGGTTAGGTAGATTAGCCATGCTAAATTGCTCAATGTCCAGGGATGTGCCGGCTAGGTGGGTTAACTATAGGAAAATGCAGGGTGACAGGGATAGGGTAGCGGTGTGGGGTCTGGGTGGGATGCTGCTCCCAGAGTCAGTATGGACTTGATGGGCTGAATGACCTGCGTCCACACTATAGGGATTCTATGATCCAACTCAGCATACTGTTCATGCTTTCTCCCCATCTCTTTTCAGTTAATCCTAAGAACAATATCCAGCCTCTTCTTGAAAACAGTCTATGCTTTGGCCTAAAACACTTCCTGTGACAAAGAATTTCACAGGCTCACACTCCCCGGGAGGAGAAATCTCTCATCTCTGATCAAAATGGCTTCCTCCACATCATTAGGCTGTAACCCCTAGTTCTGTCATCCCTGTTCATTGGGAACACCTGTCCTGTACCTACTGTGTCTCGTCCTGTTAGAATTTTGTAGGTGTGCTCAGATCCCTCTCATTAATAAACTCTCGTGAATATAGTCTCTCTCAATGCAGTCTCTCTTCGTATGTCAGTCCTGCCTTCCCAGGAATCAGTCTGGTAAATCTTTTGTTAATCTCCCTCCATAGCCAAAACATCCTTCCTCAGATAAGGAGAGCAAAACTGCACACAATACTCCGAGGTGGTCTCACCAAGGTCCTGTACAATTGCAGCAAGATGTCCCTGCTCCTGTACCTGAATCCTCTTGCTATGAGGCGCAACATACCATTTGCTTTCTTCACCGCCTGCTGTACCTGCTTGCTCACTTTCAACACCTGGTGCACAAGGATACCCAGGTCTCACTGCCCCCTCAGCCTTTCTAATCTATCACCATTCAGTTAATAATCTGTCTGCCTGTTCTTGTTATTAAAGTGGATAGCCTCACATTTATCCATATTATACTTCATCTGATATACAGTCATAGGGATGTGCAGTATTGAAACAGACCCTTCGGTCCAATTCGTCCATGCCGACCAGATATCCTAAATTAGTCTCGCCCATTTGCCAGCATTTGGCCCATATCTCACTAAAGCCTTTCTATTCATATATCCAGATGCCTCCACCACTTCCTCTGGCAACTCATTCCATACACGTACCACCCTCTGTATGAAACCGTTGCCCTTTCAGTCCCTTTTATATCTTCTCCCCATTACCCTAAGCCTATGCCCTCTCGTTTTGGACTCCCTTACCCTAGGAACAAGACCTTGGCTATTCACCCTATCCATGCCCCTCATGATTTTATTTTATAAATGCATAAAACATGCATTTGCTCACTCATTCAACTGGTCCATATCACACTGAAGCATCTCTGCACCTTCCTCACAATTCACCCACCCACCCTGCGTGCCCACCAAGGGATTTCTAACTGAACAGAACTGAAAAGATCCCACAGAAACAGGGGACAGTACTCCGTCATGTAATAACACCAACTCCCACTTGCTGAGAGGCATCCATCAAAGCTTAAAAAGATTCCCAGATTCTCAGTGCGTTTACAACAGCGACGTAGAGTTCTCTAGCAGCGTTGAACCACTGACAATGGTTAAATTGTAAAAACAGTGAATTACCACAGGCCTTAAAATCTTTAAACTGACCACATGTTTGATCTTTCAAGGAGGGGTCACTATCAGAAGCCCACCCAGAACAGTTAGTATCTATTCTGGGCCACGCTGTAACTGCAAGGAATTCTAATCACATGCCCAAGCTTTCATCTAATCTCAGCTCAAGAATTTCCTTTTTCAAGTTATGTAACTAATGGGTCTCTGGGCACTTTTAATCAGGCTGTGATTGAGGATGCCCAGTCCCTGGGTGTGGTACACAAGCTGTCAAATTAAAGGCAGGAGGTTAAGGAACATAAGACTTTGGAAGGGGGGTGGGGGGGGGGGGGGCACAACAAGGAAGGGGTAAAAGACAAAGAAAGAGACAGGAAGGTGGCTAGGGGAAGGGAGGGGGTAATGGCGGAGAGATGTCAAAAGCTGAGAATTCCCACATGGCTGTCCTCCAGCCGTACGGACTCCAAGCCTCCCCAACCACGTACCTCGTTCCCCAGCCCGTCTTGCTGACCGTCGCACTGTTTAGTCTAGCCAACGTCCTCATGGTGCTCCACATGCAGCCACAGAGTCATACAACACAGAACCAGACCCTTTGGTCCAACTCGTCCATGGAGGAAGCAACTTTCACAAACTAAGTTAAAAATCACACAGCACCAGATTATAGTCCAACAGGTTTAATTGGAAGCACACTAGCTTTCGGAGTGACGCACCTTACAAACTAAACTTGTTTCACTTGTCTGCACTTGGCCCACATCCCTCAAAACCTTTCCTCTTCATGTACCTGTCCAAATGCCATTTAAAATGTTGTTACTGTACCCACATGTTACTTCCTCTGGCAGTTTGTTCCACAAACATGAGAAAATTGCCCCTCGGGAACCTTTTAAATCTTTCTCGTCTCACCTTTAAAATATGCCGTCTACTTTTGAACTCACCTACCTTAAAGAAAAAGACTTTAGATGTTCATCTTATCTATGCCCCTCGTGATTTTATAAACCCTAATAAGGTCACCCTCAACCTCGTATGCATCAGTGGAAAAAGTGCCAGCCTATCCAGCCTCTCCCCATAACCCGTACGCTCCATTCCTGACAATACCCTGGTAAATCTTTTCTGAACCCTCTCCAATTTAATAATATCCTTCCGATAGAAGGATGACCAGAACTATACACAGTACTCCAAAAGTGGCCTCACCAACGTCCTGTACAACCTCAACAGGACATCCCTTGCTTCCCCTTTTCCTTTCTCTCTCACTCCCCGTCTTCATTTCCTACTCAGGGAGTATCTTTCACGACCCTTCACTGACTGTTAAGCCCTTTAGGACATCGAGGTCATGCGACGGTGCTATATCAATGCAATTCCTGTCTGTTCTCTCCACGCTATCTTCACCTGTTCCCTTTCTCTCACCATCCCTCGGCCTTCTTGTGTTGTTTGTCCTCTTTCCTGAACTACTTCTTTACCTGATCTCTCTCAGCCCAGTCCTCTCCTGTCCCATTCTCCCTCTCCACCCACCCAACTCCCCTGCTGACCCTGCCCCACTCTTGGTCCAATTCATTTACTCCACAAACTGCCCCTCACTCCACCTGCCTAGAATTCCACACCTTGTCTGAACGCCTCAGGTGTAACATAAGGAGAGATTCAGCTCACATTTAACCACGGCAGGTCACTTCTTCATTACATTGCTCACCACATGCCCAGCGCCAGATTGCAATCTCTCAGGATTATTACAGGGCAAAAGGAGGCCACTCAGCCCATCGTGTCTGCCCCGGCTCGCCGAACAAGCAATTCACCCAGTGCCATTCTCCTGCTTCCTCCCTGTAACCCTGCACACTGTTCCTTCACAACAAACCAGACTTCATGATAGGTACAAAATGTAAAATGCTTTCAAAAGAAGCCAGTTACTTAGCTCTGGGTCTTCAAACCTGTAGCTGAATCGAACTAGCCGATCTAGAATAAAGGGAGAGGAAAGAAGCAATGATCCTGAACACAAATTTGCTCTCAGTGGAAAGTTTATAAAAATAATATGGTTTAACTGTTCCTTTCCACACTGAGCAATCCTAAAACAACGAGTGCTTTAATCAGAAGCAAAGGCCGAAATAAAAACTGGATAAAAGAATTGGATGAGTATTTGAAGAGAAAGAACATAGAATCACTTGCTCAGCCATTTCAGCTAAGAGGTAAAAACAATGACTGCAGATGCTGGAAACCAGATTCTGGATCAGTGATGCTGGAAGAGCACAGCACTTCAGGCAGCATCATCAGCCACATTGCTGTGGGTCTGGAGTCACATGTAGGCCCGGCCAGGTAAATCAGCAGATTTCCTTTGTTAGTGAGCCAGATCAGTGTTTACAACAAACAATGATGGCTTCTTCTTCTTCAGTTTTATCAAATGAATTTAAATCTTGCCTAGCTGCTGTGCTAAGATTTGAACCCAGATCCACACAGCATTAGCTTAGGCCTGTAACCCAGTGACATTACCAACACGCTCCCAGTTTCTCCCCAGTTCATACCACCTTCTCCCAATTTACAAATGGATCCACACAAGTACTCATGGTTAGACTTTTAGGTTAAGGTTATCTTTCTCCAAAGCAAATGCTCACAAAACTCAATGGATCTGAAACACTTCAAACGCAAAGAACAGAAACTGTTTCGCCCTGCCTAAACATTATCGCCCAATGGTTCCAACATAAACAAACAGCTCCTTAGCACCACAGGAAGAATGCTACAGCCTCCTGCCTAACAGCGACGCATTTTACCGAGCAAGGAGTCATTAAAGAAGGGGCTTTCTTTAATCCTGGGGAAGAGGGGAGCCTCAGGCGCACCACTTTCCCCAAGAGTGATCACGCAGAGGAAAGCCAGTGAGCCTGACACAGTGCGGCCATACAAATTCTGCATCAGGTCAGAATTTGCATGGCAAACGTGCTACCTTCTTTCTGGTGAAGTCGCGGTAGTCCCTCAGGATCTGACCGATCAGTACTCAAAATCCCAACTATCGGAAATTTAAATCAGAGTGAAGATGACACCAAAAAGTATAGTCACAAAGACACCTTCTCCAATTCTAGCAGTGAAGGACAGGGGATTGCTACTGCTTTTCTTGACTGTACACACACACATCTCATAACATTTCCAGTTCAGGAGTCTTGGTGCACATACAAAACAACATTGAGACACCAAACGAGATGGCAATGCATCCATGACCGACTATATGCGCACATAAATGCTCAGCTACTTACTAATTTGAGCACTCAGATGGGATTTCCAAGGGAGAATTCAGCGCTGCATTCTGAAAGAATAAAAACAAAGAGGGTCATTGATAACTCGCAAACACCAAACACACGCAACGAAAAAGAGAGGAAAAAGGGCAAAAAGTAGGAGCTAGCTGCCCTGATATTGGGTGAACTTTGCAGAGGTAGGGCCACAGAACGGCGCACCGCTTTCAAATCGGATGCTATCGCCTCAAATCCCACTTCACAGTCAGGTCTCGAAACTCTTGCTTGCTTGAATAAATCCAGTGATTCTTCCTTGTGCCCTGGGGGTGGGTGATGTGGGGGCGGGAGGGGAGGGAGGGGGGTGTTTGGGGAAAGACAGGGGGGGGTGGGTGTGACAGATTGAACAGCAGACAGTTGTGCTCATTCTTGCATAGCCTCTGTTCTTTTGTTTGTGAATGAGTCATTGTGCATCAGACCAAAGGGAGGGAAAAATATCCAACCAGCTTTGGGGTACAGAGACAGCATAAAAGGCTGAGAGAGGGAACCTTTTTAAGCTAACCCTGCTCTTGACAAACTTACCTAGTTCTCTACGGTGGGTGTGTTTGTTTCATTTTAAAACTACAGTACTCCTTTCGGAGAAATCGCTTAGTGCTATCTGGCAACGTTACATACGTACATGCCCCCCGTGCCCTTTCACAGGACTCCTCAGATCTGGCTCTTTGTTCAAAAGCATTTCAATTTGACAGCCAAAGCCACAGTAAGCAGCAGACAAACAGCTCCTCCAACAGCTGCTGTTGCTGTTCCTGTTCCACTGAACAAATCCTTAGCTCAGGAAGCATCATGCTCACTAATCTGAAAGTCCTAATCACAGGCAACTTGGATAAGCACCCAGCCGAGCGGGAGAAGAGACGGGAGAGATTTTACCATCCGTAGCTCCATCGCAACAACCTCTTGCTCTCAGAGCTGGCAGCGGTGGGTGTGGGGCGGTCAGAGCTGGAACAGTATTCCCAGTTAACGGACAGAGACGGAGTGGACCGTAACTGCAAGTGGCCCACAGCGAGCACAACAACAGGAAACAGTAGAGGAAAGCTAAAAGCATGCACACATACACATCTGCGTTAAATTGCAACCGTGATACAGGCAAAGTCTGGAAACAGAATCTAGGGACTGGTGGCCAGTCTCGACTCTGAAACTCAGCCAAACAGGAGGCTTGGAGCCAATTCCTGTGGGGAGCTCGTGCCGCAAGCAAGAACAGTTTCATTTTCAGGACACAGTGACCAAAAGGTCGAAACATGAACTCGCAAAAGCACTGACAAAAGAAAATCTAACGACGCTTGTAATTTCAGGAAAAGGACATGCACAAATGCTACCAGGATACAGTATTCCAGGTGACCAATCTCAGCTTTTGTCAAGCGTATGCTGATTATCAATCGATTACAAGCTTTATGATCTTCAGGAGGCTCCCTGAAGACTGGCTGATTCAGTCTCGTCAGTGAAAGGGTTAACACATGCAGGGAGTGATTGACATGAGAGAAAGTTGAGAATACCTTGCAAAATTGGGTGTCGTGGCTTCTAAAAAGCTTCTCCATTTTTTCTAAGTCTGTGTCTAGCTCAGCCTGGTAGAGATAGAGATCTTTCTCTAGCTGATCCTGATTGAAAACAAAAGGAAGGGATAGAAAGATTTGAGGAGTTCACTTCGGGCAGTGCAAACAGATACACACACACACACACACACGAAGAGAGCAACTCAACACCGCAACTTGCAGCCTGTGGACTCAGCTGACTATCCTCAGATCAGCTCTTGGCAAAACTTCAGCACATTGAAAACAGTATTTTGCTTTCAAATAAATTCACAACATCTGTCACTCAAGATACAAGTAAAGATAACCACAAAACAGTACAGTGGCGGGGCAGAATCGAAGTGTTAAAATTTTACATGTGGGGACCAACAGTAAATTAACAGAAAAAGAAGTGTTCACAATGTATTCATTTTTACAAGGGCTTGTTTGTTACTTATCTGTCCTTTGACCGTGTTACTCCTTTGGTCTTCTTTCCCTATCCCCATGCCTGACCACCCATGTTCCACGCTCCGAGATACCCACACTATGGCAGGCTCGAAACAGGGAGGCCATTCCAAATCATGACACACCTCAACACCAACATCTTGCACTAGCCATATTCCCAAATCACAATGAAAATGTCCAACTGTCCTGAAGGTGCAGGAATATTTCTGGAAGGCAAAGGCCTGCTTCTTCAGTTTCTGGCAGTGGTCACCAATAGCACAGTTTTACCCGATCCACGTTGCCTTATTTTTCACATGGAAGTTTAATTTTGGAACATGAACATGCTATTTGACTGTAAGGGCATCACCGTTTGCTTTTAAGTTTAATCGCCAGGATGTGAACGTCAGTGGTAAAGCCAGCATTTATTGTCCTTCCTTGGAAGATGTTACTGAGGTGGTGATAAGCTGCCTTATGAACTACAGCAGTCCATGTTCTGTAGGTACACGATGCAGTTGGAGAGGGAATTCCAGGATTTCGGCCCAGCGACCCTGAAGGGATGGTGAATGGCTTGAAGGGGAACTTGCAAGGGTGGTGTTCCCCATGTATCTGCTGCCCTTGTCCTTCTGGATGGTAGAGGTCATAAAGGTGATGGTGCTGCTGCTGGAACAGGCTTGGGCGAGTTACTGCCACACATCTTGAAGTTGGTGCACATAGCGGTGTGCTGGTGGTGAAGAAAAGTAACATTGAAGGTGTTGCAAGTCTTTGCATCAAGTGGCCGGTTTATGCACTAGTGTGTTGTTTGAGCTGCACTCATAGGCAAGCAGAGAGTACTCCATTGTGTTCCTAACTTGCACCGGGTAAATGGTGGACGGTCATTAAAAACGACAAGAAGTGGTTACTTGCTGCAGAATTCCCAGCCCAGTTCCAGTCTAGTCCAATTCAGTTTCTAGTCAATGGTAACTCCCCAGCATCTTGATGGTGGAGGATTTCGCTTTAGTAATGTTCAACGTCAAGAAGAGCTGGTTAAATTCTCTCTTGCCAGAGATAGTTAGTGCTTGACACTTGCATGGCATAAATGTTAGATGTCACTTCTCAGCCAACCTTTGGATACGGTCCAGGTCTTACTATACATGGATACGATCACTTCAGTCTCTGAGGAGTCACGCGTGGCACCGAACTTTGTGTAATCAAAGAGCATCCTCACTTCCCAAGGTCATTAATGAAGCAACTGAAAATGATCAAGCTTAGGATAGTCCAGAGGAACTCTGAGCTGGTGTGGCACAGTAGTAGTGTCCCTACATCTGGGCCAAAAGATATACACAAACCCACCTGCTCCACAGGTGTGCGTTAACATCTGTTAACAGGTTGACTGGAAAATATTCGCCCTGAGGAACTCCTGTACAGATGTTCTGAAACTGAGATGACTAACCTCCAACAGCAACCATCTTTCTTTGTGCTGGGTATGACTTGAGCCAGCAGAGAGCTCTCCCCTGATTTCCAACGACTCCAGCTGTGGGCGGGGCTCCTTCATGCCACACACTGTCAAATCAGGTGACAAATTGAGGTTGAAGACAGTTCAACTGCTGCCAATGGCTCACCGTGCCTCACCGATGCCCAGTTCCTAAATCTGGTGAACAATTATTCCATTTAACAGGTTGGTAGTGGCACACAACATGGAGGATATCCCCCCTATGAAGACAGGATTTCATCACTACAAGGATTGGATGATAGTTATCCTTGCAGACACTGTCAAGGACAGAAGCTTCTACAAATGGTAAGGGTGAGGTCAAGGAAGTTTTTCCTTCTTGTTGGTTCCTTCACCGCTTGCCGCAGACAGTGTCCTTTCAGACCCAACCCGCTCCATCAGTCAGTCATGGTACTGCTGATGGTACCACCCCCCCTCCCCCAACCCAGAGTATATTCTGTACCCTCAGGTATGTACCATAGAGGAACACTGAGGGGATGGATGAGGGATAAGGTAGGTGATAACATCATTCGCACCCTAAGCGATGTCACCAATATCACACATGACTCAGGTCACAGTATTCTTCCAAACGTTTCCGTGATCTTTAATATAGTTCCAAGTTCTGCAGGCTCCATATCACTGGGCTTCCACCTCTCGATCTCCCGAAGTTGCCTCCAGCCTCATCGCATTGACTGCAGCAATCTCCTTTAGCCTTATGCACCCACCCAGTCGCATCCCAACTTCACCGCAGCAACCCCCTCCTACCTCAGTGGCTGACTATGACAACTGCCCAGGTAATTCTTGGAAAGTACAATTTTGCAGCTCTGCCTTTATTTGTTCAGTTAATTTTTTGTGGTGGCACATGGACTCTCAGTGATACGTGGAACTTGCACATCAGGTGTTCCTCGATTCTGGAGTTCCCCAGGGATTTATGGAACGGTAGCTCCTGTCACATTGTGCTGGAGTCAAAAACTATCCCTTTCTCCAAGTTGCTCCTGCGGTCCATGAAGGGACTGTACTGGAACAGTGGTTCACTCTAGGCCGTGTGTGAGCAGGGTTTATAGCTCCAGCTCAGTTTTAATCTCCTCGACATTAAATTGGTGACACAGTGGTAACGTCACTGGACTGATGCTCTATGGCAACAGTTCAAATCGCAATGGCAGCTGATGGAAGTCAATCAATAAATCTGGAATCGAAAACTGGTCACCATGTAACTACACTTGATCATAAAAATCCCATCTAGGTCGCTGATGAATCTTAGTGGAGGAAATCTGCCGTCCTTACCTGGTCTGACCTATACATGACTCCAAGCCTGAAGCAACGCAGTTGACTTTTAACTGCCTGGCAAAATGGGCTCATAAGCCACTCAAGGGCAATTAGCGATTGGCAACAAAAGTTGACCCCACCAGCAACACCCACATGCCACAAAAGAAATAATGTCCCTAGTCGGATCATTGATGAAACATGGATTCCGTTTCTCTCGCCACAGATGCTGCTGGACCGGAGTTCTCCAGCCTCCGCAATATTTTGATCTTTCAAAGGAGTAAAGCTCAGCAGTGGTAGCCTGACCTCAGAGATGGCTGCTCTGGGTCAGCAAGTGGAAACAAGAGTTCTATTCTCTGAACAGGAGACTGTTCTGATCGGGATGATGCCAGTCAGACTTTGCACGAAGGGTACAACGTGGAACAAAGAGATAAAGCACTAGAAGCAAATCAACAGGGGCAAAGCGAAGAATAATATCGGATTGCTGTTAACACCATTTGCAAAGGCTGCTTGCACAATCCAACTACAACAGAGACACGTCATGCATCAGTGATTACAGTCCTGAAGCCACAGCGGTTTGATATCAGAGCATTCACTCAGCAATGATCTGCACGCCAGGGATATAATGCTGAATGCAAATGTTAGAAAGGAAATAAAATGCTGACAGTCTGGAATGAAAACAGCAAAGTCAAGCTGGTCAAGGTCTGAAAGAGAAAAGATTGAGACAGTGTCTCTGACAAAAAAACCAAGGACTTGCAATCCTCCTCTTTCAGAAGCTGACTGGTTGCAGCACCCGGAGGGTTAATGCCATCAGACAAAGGAGGGTGGACACATCAGAGAAATGAGTTACCTTTCTATTCTCTACAGAAAGAATAGAGCATTCTCCCGGCGTATATTCCCAAATCTTTTTTGGAGGCTGATGAAGAGCAAAGGAGGAAATGAAGAAATGAACAGGGCAAAAAACATTGCAAGGAATTGGGAACGAGGGGGTCAGAACCCAAAGCGATTGCAAAACAGAGCGGGGTAAATATCTCTGGTTGGGATCAGTCAGGATTCACTGCTCATGCATTGTGGGTGGGAGGAGACTGCAGAGCCAAGAATAACCAGGAGTGAACCAGTTCAGTGTCCGCTCTATATCCAGCTGGGAATCCTCAGTTAAGGGAGGGCCATTAAAACAGAGCTAGCACACACCAGGGGAAAAAAAACATCAGCTCAGTGCTTTCACCCAGTGCCCATTGACTTACGGCTTCTGCCAGTGGCAGCGGACAGAGCCCCTTCCTACTGTGAGGCCCACATGGTGGTAGACTCAATGATGTACATTCAGACCACTTGGGTGGGGATAGTAATGCCCAGGGGATACAAAACGGCACACATTTGATGGCATCACAAAAGCTCTGCCTGTCGCAAAGTTGGGTGTGGGAGTATTTATACCATCGTGGGTGTATAGCCAATCAGAATCAGTTATAAGCACAAAATCTATTTACTCAATTGTTTTTACTTGGGAACATATCAGCTATTTGATTAGATGTGACAGCCAAACACCCACACAGGCAGCCAGAGTGGGCATCATTGAAGGGGAAGCTAGAGAAGCCACATGACTTCCTCCCTCTGACTCTGCCCAGCCCAAGAGCAGGCCTGAATCCTGGAATGCAGATGCAGAGGGGGTGAGGGTGTCTATGGGAGAATTAATTGTTAAAATGCAGTGCACAGAGACTATCAATGGGCAATGTGCATTTGCAAGCGCAAAGTGAGGCTCCAGTGGTTAGCTAGGCCGCAATGAGAAATGAAGGTGGGGCTGGACTGCGTTTCTGACCCCCTCATTCCCACTTTGCTCAGAGTCAACTCAGAACAGACAGAAAGAAACACTAAGAAGGGAGCATTGTATCCTACCAGCTAAAGAGAGAAGCCAGCAGGAGAACCCGCTGAGAGACAGAGAGGAAGCAAGCTTTCAGCTAACATTTTACAATAGTCATCTTTGCAACTATCACACACAGCGGGTTGGTCCAGAACCATGTCCAAAGGGAATGTATGACTTTTTATTTTTCACAATAGAGTGAAAGCTGATTGGTTTGAGTGAAAATACCATCTACCATATTGATCAATAGCTGCCAGTCAGAAAAGCTTGAAGGACAACAGGATTGAGACCATTATTCACATGGCATCCCAGTCACCTCAGGCAAGATGCTGTTTGAACCCAGCCAAGGAATTTATTGTACTGTTATTCCCTATTAACATCAAAAGAGTAGAGCTGAAAGCGTACAGAAAGAATAGAGCATTCTCCCGGCGTATATTCCCAAATCTTTTTTGGAGGCTGATGAAGAGCAAAGGAGGAAATGAAGAAATGAACAGGGCAAAAAACATTGCAAGGAATTGGGAACGAGGGGGTCAGAACCCAAAGCGATTGCAAAACAGAGCGGGGTAAATATCTCTGGTTGGGATCAGTCAGGATTCACTGCTCATGCATTGTGGGTGGGAGGAGACTGCAGAGCCAAGAATAACCAGGAGTGAACCAGTTCAGTGTCCGCTCTATATCCAGCTGGGAATCCTCAGTTAAGGGAGGGCCATTAAAACAGAGCTAGCACACACCAGGGGAAAAAAAACATCAGCTCAGTGCTTTCACCCAGTGCCCATTGACTTACGGCTTCTGCCAGTGGCAGCGGACAGAGCCCCTTCCTACTGTGAGGCCCACATGGTGGTAGACTCAATGATGTACATTCAGACCACTTGGGTGGGGATAGTAATGCCCAGGGGATACAAAACGGCACACATTTGATGGCATCACAAAAGCTCTGCCTGTCGCAAAGTTGGGTGTGGGAGTATTTATACCATCGTGGGTGTATAGCCAATCAGAATCAGTTATAAGCACAAAATCTATTTACTCAATTGTTTTTACTTGGGAACATATCAGCTATTTGATTAGATGTGACAGCCAAACACCCACACAGGCAGCCAGAGTGGGCATCATTGAAGGGGAAGCTAGAGAAGCCACATGACTTCCTCCCTCTGACTCTGCCCAGCCCAAGAGCAGGCCTGAATCCTGGAATGCAGATGCAGAGGGGGTGAGGGTGTCTATGGGAGAATTAATTGTTAAAATGCAGTGCACAGAGACTATCAATGGGCAATGTGCATTTGCAAGCGCAAAGTGAGGCTCCAGTGGTTAGCTAGGCCGCAATGAGAAATGAAGGTGGGGCTGGACTGCGTTTCTGACCCCCTCATTCCCACTTTGCTCAGAGTCAACTCAGAACAGACAGAAAGAAACACTAAGAAGGGAGCATTGTATCCTACCAGCTAAAGAGAGAAGCCAGCAGGAGAACCCGCTGAGAGACAGAGAGGAAGCAAGCTTTCAGCTAACATTTTACAATAGTCATCTTTGCAACTATCACACACAGCGGGTTGGTCCAGAACCATGTCCAAAGGGAATGTATGACTTTTTATTTTTCACAATAGAGTGAAAGCTGATTGGTTTGAGTGAAAATACCATCTACCATATTGATCAATAGCTGCCAGTCAGAAAAGCTTGAAGGACAACAGGATTGAGACCATTATTCACATGGCATCCCAGTCACCTCAGGCAAGATGCTGTTTGAACCCAGCCAAGGAATTTATTGTACTGTTATTCCCTATTAACATCAAAAGAGTAGAGCTGAGACCCACAAGGGAGTCGGTTGGGTGTGTCTCACACCTTCTATGATCCTGGCTGTGACAGTTTGACCCACCCCAGCCCACAGTAACCACACCCTCCCCACACACAAACACTTCTTGCCTTGCGTGAAGGGGCTTTAGTCCATCAGCCAGATCCTGGGTCATTTGTCCTGAGCTAAAGCTGCAGGAAGACCCTGTGTGGCAGCACTCCCCAGCAGTATGGCACACTGCTCTTCACCATCAAGAGCTCAAACCCAGTACCAACTCCAGGCCTGCTGCATCCCGCAGTGTCAGTGCAGGGAGCACAGTTCACAACAAGGCCAAAGGTGAAGCAGGCAGCTCCCCTACTGTTGGTAGCAAAACCTTGGGAATGATGCCGCGACACTGAGATCACAGAGGGAGAGGGTGGGACCCAGATAGGGGGGAGCAAGAGAGAGAGATGAGGAGGAGCAGAGAGTGTGGATTAGCAAGGAAGGGGGAGATCAGGGGCGTCTGAGCGAGGAAGAGAGAAAGAGCAAGGCTGGGGTGTAGAGATGGAGAGCAGGAGTGAGAGAGAGAGAGAAAGGGAGTGAGACAGCAGTAGAGGGGGCAGTGGGTGGGAAGGGTAAAGAGGGCGAGGGAAAGAGAGGGGGGGGCGAGGGAAAGAGAGGGGGGGGCGAGGGAAAGAGAGGGGGGGGCGAGGGAAAGAGAGGGGGGGGCGAGGGAAAGAGAGGGGGGGGCGAGGGAAAGAGAGGGGGGGGCGAGGGAAAGAGGGGGGGGCGAGGGAAAGAGAGGGGGGGGCGAGGGAAAGAGAGGGGGGGCGAGGGAAAGAGAGGGGGGGGCGAGGGAAAGAGAGGGGGGGGGCGAGGGAAAGAGAGGGGGGGGCGAGGGAAAGAGAGGGGGGGGCGAGGGAAAGAGGGGGGGGGGCGAGGGAAAGAGGGGGGGGGCGAGGGAAAGAGAGGGGGGGGCGAGGGAAAGAGAGGGGGGGGCGAGGGAAAGAGAGGGGGGGGCGAGGGAAAGAGAGGGGGGGGGCGAGGGAAAGAGAGGGGGGGGGCGAGGGAAAGAGAGGGGGGGGCGAGGGAAAGAGAGGGGGGGCCGAGGGAAAGAGAGGGGGGGCCGAGGGAAAGAGAGGGGGGGGCGAGGGAAAGAGAGGGGGGGGCGAGGGAAAGAGAGGGGGGGGCGAGGGAAAGAGAGGGGGGGGCGAGGGAAAGAGAGGGGGGGGCGAGGGAAAGAGAGGGGGGGGCGAGGGAAAGAGAGGGGGGGGGCGAGGGAAAGAGAGGGGGGGGCGAGGGAAAGAGAGGGGGGGGCGAGGGAAAGAGAGGGGGGGGCGAGGGAAAGAGAGGGGGGGGCGAGGGAAAGAGAGGGGGGGGCGAGGGAAAGAGAGGGGGGGGCGAGGGAAAGAGAGGGGGGGGCGAGGGAAAGAGAGGGGGGGCGAGGGAAAGAGAGGGGGGGCGAGGGAAAGAGAGGGGGGGGCGAGGGAAAGAGAGGGGGGGCGAGGGAAAGAGAGGGGGGGGCGAGGGAAAGAGAGGGGGGGGCGAGGGAAAGAGAGGGGGGGGCGAGGGAAAGAGAGGGGGGGGCGAGGGAAAGAGAGGGGGGGGCGAGGGAAAGAGAGGGGGGGCGAGGGAAAGAGAGGGGGGGGCGAGGGAAAGAGAGGGGGGGGGCGAGGGAAAGAGAGGGGGGGCGAGGGAAAGAGAGGGGGGGCGAGGGAAAGAGAGGGGGGGCGAGGGAAAGAGAGGGGTGGCGAGGGAAAGAGAGGGGTGGCGAGGGAAAGAGAGGGGTGGCGAGGGAAAGAGAGGGGGGAACGAGGGAAAGGGGGGGACGAGGGAAACAGACCAGGGGGGGACGGAGAGAGAGAAAGAGAGAGGGGGGGGCGAGGGAAAGAGATGGGGCGAGGAAAAGAGAGGGGGCGAGGAAAAGAGAGGGGGGGCGAGGAAAAGAGAGGGGGGGGCGAGGAAAAGAGAGGGGTGGCGAGGGAAAGAGAGGGGTGGCGAGGGAAAGAGAGGGGTGGCGAGGGAAAGAGAGGGGTGGCGAGGGAAAGAGAGGGGTGGCGAGGGAAAGAGAGGGGTGGCGAGGGAAAGAGAGGGGTGGCGAGGGAAAGAGAGGGGTGGCGAGGGAAAGAGAGGGGTGGCGAGGGAAAGAGAGGGGTGGCGAGGGAAAGAGAGGGGTGGCGAGGGAAAGAGAGGGGTGGCGAGGGAAAGAGAGGGGTGGCGAGGGAAAGAGAGGGGTGGCGAGGGAAAGAGAGGGGTGGCGAGGGAAAGAGAGGGGTGGCGAGGGAAAGAGAGGGGTGGCGAGGGAAAGAGAGGGGTGGCGAGGGAAAGAGAGGGGTGGCGAGGGAAAGAGAGGGGTGGCGAGGGAAAGAGAGGGGGGAACGAGGGAAAGAGAGGGGGGAACGAGGGAAAGGGGGGGACGAGGGAAACAGACCAGGGGGTGACGGAGAGAGAGAAAGAGAGAGGGGGGGGGCGAGGGAAAGAGATGGGGCGAGGAAAAGAGAGGGGGGGCGAGGAAAAGAGAGGGGGGGGCGAGGAAAAGAGAGGGGGGGGCGAGGAAAAGAGAGGGGGGGGCGAGGAAAAGAGAGGGGGGGGCGAGGAAAAGAGAGGGGGGGCGAGGAAAAGAGAGGGGGGCGAGGAAAAGAGAGGGGGGCGAGGAAAAGAGAGGGGGGGCGAGGAAAAGAGAGGGGGGGCGAGGAAAAGAGAGGGGGGGCGAGGAAAAGAGAGGGGGGGCGAGGAAAAGAGAGGGGGGGCGAGGAAAAGAGAGGGGGGCGAGGAAAAGAGAGGGGGGCGAGGAAAAGAGAGGGGGGCGAGGAAAAGAGAGGGGGGCGAGGAAAAGAGAGGGGGGCGAGGAAAAGAGAGGGGGGCGAGGAAAAGAGAGGGGGGCGAGGAAAAGAGAGGGGGGCGAGGAAAAGAGAGGGGGGCGAGGAAAAGAGAGGGGGGCGAGGAAAAGAGAGGGGGGCGAGGAAAAGAGAGGGGGCGAGGAAAAGAGAGGGGGGCGAGGAAAAGAGAGGGGGGCGAGGAAAAGAGAGGGGGGCGAGGAAAAGAGAGGGGGGCGAGGAAAAGAGAGGGGGGCGAGGAAAAGAGAGGGGGGCGAGGAAAAGAGAGGGGGGCGAGGAAAAGAAAGGGGGGCGCCGAGAGAAAGTCAAGGGGGGGGCGAGGGAAAGGGGGTGCCGAGAGAAAGTCAAGGGGGGGGCGTGGGAAAGGGAGGGAGGGGCGTGGGAAAGGGAGGGAGGGGCGTTGGAAAGAGGAAGGAGGGGCGAGAGAGGGAGAGAGAGAGAGCATGGGGGGGGCGGGCGAGAGCATGGGGGGGGCGGGCGAGAGCATGGGGGGGGCGGGCGAGAGCATGAGGGGGGCGGGCGAGAGCATGGGGGGGGCGGGCGAGAGCATGGGGGGGGCGGGCGAGAGCATGGGGGGGGCGGGCGAGAGCATGGGGGGGCGGGCGAGAGCATGGGGGGGGCGGGCGAGAGCATGGGGGGGGCGGGCGAGAGCATGGGGGGGGCGGGCGAGAGCATGGGGGGGGCGGGCGAGAGCATGGGGGGGGCGGGCGAGAGCATGGGGGGGGCGGGCGAGAGCATGGGGGGGGGCGGGCGAGAGCATGGGGGGGCGGGCGAGAGCATGGGGGGGCGGGCGAGAGCATGGGGGGGCGGGCGAGAGCATGGGGGGGCGGGCGAGAGCATGGGGGGGCGGGCGAGAGCATGGGGGGGCGGGCGAGAGCATGGGGGGGCGGGCGAGAGCATGGGGGGGCGGGCGAGAGCATGGGGGGGCGGGCGAGAGCATGGGGGGGCGGGCGAGAGCATGGGGGGGCGGGCGAGAGCATGGGGGGGCGGGCGAGAGCATGGGGGGGCGGGCGAGAGCATGGGGGGGCGGGCGAGAGCATGGGGGGGCGGGCGAGAGCATGGGGGGGCGGGCGAGAGCATGGGGGGGCGGGCGAGAGCATGGGGGGGCGGGCGAGAGCATGGGGGGGCGGGCGAGAGCATGGGGGGGCGGGCGAGAGCATGGGGGGGCGGGCGAGAGCATGGGGGGGCGGGCGAGAGCATGGGGGGGCGGGCGAGAGCATGGGGGGGCGGGCGAGAGCATGGGGGGGCGGGCGAGAGCATGGGGGGGCGGGCGAGAGCATGGGGGGGCGGGCGAGAGCATGGGGGGGCGGGCGAGAGCATGGGGGGGCGGGCGAGAGCATGGGGGGGCGGGCGAGAGCATGGGGGGGCGGGCGAGAGCATGGGGGGGCGGGCGAGAGCATGGGGGGGCGGGCGAGAGCATGGGGGGGCGGGCGAGAGCATGGGGGGGCGGGCGAGAGCATGGGGGGGCGGGCGAGAGCATGGGGGGGCGGGCGAGAGCATGGGGGGGCGGGCGAGAGCATGGGGGGGCGGGCGAGAGCATGGGGGGGCGGGCGAGAGCATGGGGGGGCGGGCGAGAGAAAGGGGGGGCGGGCGAGAGAAAGGGGGGGCGGGCGAGAGAAAGGGGGGGCGGGCGAGAGAAAGGGGGGGGCGGGAGAGAGAAAGGGGGGGGCGGGAGAGAGAAAGGGGGGGGCGGGAGAGAGAAAGGAGCGGGCGGGAGAGAGAAAGGGGGGGGCGGGAGAGAGAAAGGGGGGGCGGGAGAGAGAAAGGGGGGGGCGGGAGAGAGAAAGGGGGGGGCGGGAGAGAGAAAGGGGGGGGCGGGAGAGAGAAAGGGGGGGGCGGGTGAGAGAAAGGGGGGGGCGGGAGAGAGAAAGGGGGGGGCGGGAGAGAGAAAGGGGGGGCGGGAGAGAGAAAGGGGGGGGCGGGAGAGAGAAAGGGGGGGGGCGGGAGAGAGAAAGGGGGGGGCGGGAGAGAGAAAGGGGGGGGCGGGAGAGAGAAAGGGGGGGGGCGGGAGAGAGAAAGGGGGGGGCGGGAGAGAGAAAGGGGGGGCGGGAGAGACAAAGGGGGGGGCGGGAGAGACAAAGGGGGGGGCGGGAGAGACAAAGGGGGGGGCGGGAGAGACAAAGGGGGGGGCGGGAGAGAGAAAGGGGGGGCGGGAGAGAGAAAGGGGGGGCGGGAGAGAGAAAGGGGGGGCGGGAGAGAGAAAGGGGGGGCGGGAGAGAGAAAGGGGGGGCGGGAGAGAGAAAGGGGGGGCGGGAGAGAGAAAGGGGGGGCGGGAGAGAGAAAGGGGGGGCGGGAGAGAGAAAGGGGGGGCGGGAGAGAGAAAGGGGGGGCGGGAGGGAGAAAGCGGGGGCGGGAGAGAGAAAGCGGGGGCGGGAGAGAGAAAGCGGGGGCGGGAGAGAGAAAGCGGGGGCGGGAGAGAGAAAGCGGGGGCGGGAGAGAGAAAGCGGGGGCGGGAGAGAGAAAGCGGGGGCGGGAGAGAGAAAGGGGGGGGCGGGAGAGAGAAAGGGGGGGGCGGGAGAGAGAAAGGGGGGGGCGGGAGAGAGAAAGGGGGGGGCGGGAGAGAGAAAGGGGGGGGCGGGAGAGAGAAAGGGGGGGGCGGGAGAGAGAAAGGGGGGGCGGGAGAGAGAAAGGGGGGGGCGGGAGAGAGAAAGGGGGGGGCGGGAGAGAGAAAGGGGGGGGGGGCGGGAGAGAGAAGGGGGGGGCGGGAGAGAGAAAGGGGGGCGGGAGAGAGAAAGGGGGGGGCGGGAGAGAGAAGGGGGGGGCGGGAGAGAGAAAGGGGGGGGCGGGAGAGAGAAAGGGGGGGGCGGGAGAGAGAAGGGGGGGGCGGGAGAGAGAAAGGGGGGGGCGGGAGAGAGAAAGGGGGGGGCGGGAGAGAGAAGGGGGGGCGGGAGAGAGAAAGGGGGGGGCGGGAGAGAGAAAGGGGGGGGCGGGAGAGAGAAAGGGGGGGGCGGGAGAGAGAAAGGGGGGGGCGGGAGAGAGAAAGGGGGGGCGGGAGAGAGAAAGGGGGGGGCGGGAGAGAGAAAGGGGGGGGCGGGAGAGAGAAAGGGGGGGGCGGGAGAGAAGGGGAGGCGAGAGAGAGAAGGGGAGGCGAGAGAGAGAAGGGGAGGCGAGAGAGAGAAGGGGAGGCGAGAGAGAGAAGGGGAGGCGAGAGAAAGGGGGGAAGGGAGCGGGGAGTCGGGAGAAAGAGAAAGGGGACGGCGAGGGAACGGGGGGGGGGCGAGGGAACGAGAGGGGGGGCGAGGGAACGAGAGGGGGGGCGAGGGAACGAGAGGGGGGGCGAGGGAACGAGAGGGGGGGCGAGGGAACGAGAGGGGGGGCGAGGGAACGAGAGGGGGGGCGAGGGAACGAGAGGGGGGGCGAGGGAACGAGAGGGGGGGCGAGGGAACGAGAGGGGGGGCGAGGGAACGAGAGGGGGGGCGAGGGAACGAGAGGAGGGGCGAGGGAACGAGAGGAGGGGCGAGGGAACGAGAGGGGGGGGCGAGGGAACGAGAGGGGGGGGCGAGGGAACGAGAGGGGGGGGCGAGGGAACGAGAGGGGGGGGGCGAGGGAACGAGAGGGGGGGGCGAGGGAACGAGAGGGGGGGGCGAGGGAACGAGGGGAAGGGCGAGGGAACGGGGGGGGCGAGGGAACGAGAGGGGGGGCGAGGGAACGAGAGGGGGGGCGAGGGAACGAGAGGGGGGGCGAGGGAACGAGAGGGGGGGCGAGGGGAAGGGGGGCGAGGGAAAGGGGGGGGCGAGGGAAAGGGGGGGCGAGGGAAAGGGGGGGGCGAGGGAAAGGGGGGGCGAGGGAAAGGGGGGGCGAGGGAAAGGGGGGGCGAGGGAAAGGGGGGGGCGAGGGAAAGGGGGGGGGCGAGGGAAAGGGGGGGGCGAGGGAAAGGGGGGGGCGAGGGAAAGGGGGGGGCGAGGGAAAGGGGGGGGCGAGGGAAAGGGGGGGGCGAGGGAAAGGGGGGGGCGAGGGAAAGGGGGGGGCGAGGGAAAGGGGGGGGCGAGGGAAAGGGGGGGGCGAGGGAAAGGGGGGGGCGAGGGAAAGGGGGGGCGAGGGAAAGGGGGGGGCGAGGGAAAGGGAGAACATCGGGTAATGGAGAGACAGAGTGGGAGAGAAGTGCACAGGGCGGGGGGAGAGAGAGTGGGGAGTGCAGTGACTGGGAGAGGGAAAATAAGCATGCTGTGGGTGCACTGGCAAGTCAGCACGTGGAGAAGTAACACCAGAGGTGCAGAAGGGAGCTAATACAAGGAAGGGAGGAAAGCAAGTATGATGAGAATGTTGAGGGGCTTTGGATAGAGGAGAGATGAGCAAGCATGCCATACGGACGGCGAGGAGCGTGAGTGTGCTGTGTTGGGTTCCTGCTGTAGTTAGAGAGACCGGATGGCTCAGCACAAACACCACACTAAACAGATTTACTAATCCATGGTCTATAGTGAATTAATCCAGTGACCTGTGACCGCTCTCTCCCACTGGAGCTGGAACTCAGTGGCATTTGGATTTCAAGGCATTGGGCAGTGAAAAATAGCCTCAGAATGTGGGCTCTGAGCAATGGCAGGGGACAGTTTATTGACATGAAAACATTGGGTCAGAGCTCAATTCCTCATTCAACTAATATCCAGATATAGATGATCACTTGAAGCTCCATAACATTGCCTCTTCATGAGCTCACTCCAGTATGGTGCTTAAATCTTTAGCCTTGGAGGACGGAGGCCACGCTAGTCAGCCCCTATCATCTTGACAGAAATGGGCATTAAACATAGCCAGTGGCTGAATTACAATGGGACAATTGCTTTTTATGTTCAACAGATAGAATTGACTCATTAGGGACTGGAGACTCCTGGAGAAGAACTTCATCTCCAGAGAGACTATTCCTGAAAGTTAATGTTCCTGCGAACAACTGCAAAGACAAAGAGCACTTGACTGATCGGGAACTCAGCTGGTGACTTACCGGCTTGCCAAACTCCAGCTCCGAAAAGAATCTATACCAAGGTTCATTCTTTAAATCTATTTCTTCCGGACTTATGTCCCGCTTCTGAAGAGGTAACAGCATTGAGAGTGGAGAGAAAGAAGAAGATTGAGTGCAGTCTACAGAACAGTGTGAAATACGCCATGGACTGAGGAGTTGAGCGATGTATGGACAAACCACCTGAACAAAGTACAAGGCTCCGAATTCAAAACTGATACTTGCAGCTCCTTAGTTACTTACAAAGTACTGAAATTGTTCCTGTCCTCAGAATTTGATGGGGAAATATGTTGAGACAGCTTTAACTTAATTTAATTTCAGTTTAAAAGAATAGGGAAGCTGCATTGTCCCTGTGTTGGGACAGTGTCAAGACAGCTTTACTTTGTTTAACTGAGTAGACCCAACCCCGTGCTATACCTGTCCCTATTATACACTCACAGGACCTGTTGAAGGAGCTTTACTGCGCAGCTAACCTTATGCTATGCCTGTCCTGGGAGTATTTGATGGAGACAGTGCACAGAGACTCAGTATCTAACCCTGTGCTGTCCCTGCCCGGTTTGATGTAAACATGGATGTTTGAAATGAAACCTATTCCACTCACCACCATTGATACCCCTCACACGAATCAGTAGTCACTCAGCACTTAGTTTAAACATACGAGACATTAAATAGATAATGTCTTGATGAGAAGGGACTGCAGTCTTTAATATAATCATTAGTGTGTACATCAGTGATTATGCTCAGTGGAGCCAAGTGAATAGTTCACAGGTGATACCATACATCCCAGCAACATGAGCAGAGAGAGATCAAAGATTAATGCACAAAGCCAAAAGCAGTGAATGAATAGGTACAGTCACTCTAGAATATGAGAAGCTTTGAAAGGGAGTTAGATATCAGACATATTAAGTACAGAAAAAGGCAATTCTTGAGAGAGCGACTGCAGAGTAACTCCAGTGAGTAGAGGGGCCACACAGTATTAGAGCGATTCACACTAATAGTTCAGTCCCAACTTTGTACTCATTGAGCTGGACCTGATCTGAATTGCACAGGTCAAAGGAGAGACACAGACCCTACTCCCAATTGACTCCTGTTGGTCAATACGCAGATGCGTCTTTGAAAAGCTCTGTGTTCCACAGTTATATCCACCTCAATCAGCCAATGTGTCAATAGCTATTGTCCAAGTCATAGGGTCCCATAGTGGGATACCCACAGACTAACCCTGCCTGAGGAACCACACATTATCAGTCGACATCTTCCACACAAAAAAAGGGCAGGAATAACGTGGGAAACTGCCCAGACAGTAGTCAGTTGTTGGTCAGGGACAATGCAATCTGTGTCACATCACACATTATGGACTCAAACCATTGCTCTCTCCGACATCCCTTCAAGAACTTTCATTCCCAGCCCAATCCAAACCTATTACTCCACATTGATGTTTGACACACCGTGTTCAGATGTTCAATGAAACAGCAAAAGTCTTTCAGAGAATATACAAGGGTTTTATTGTAATTCTATAGTTTACCACAAACATCAGTTTCCACCTTTCCCTTCTCAACCCTTTCTCTGTAAAGGAGCTAACCCCACACTGGGGAAGAACCCAACTCTCTTTAAAAAAAAACAGACCAAGCACCAATTGAAATGAAATATCGAATGAACATATAACAATGCAGTGTAAAGGACACAGCTCCAGTTTTATTTTAACATTCCACGACTAAAATTACAAAATCTCAATTAGCAAACCACAAACACTACCAGGGACAGTATATCAGTAACAAAATAAATCTAAATATTTGGGGAATCCAGGGATCTATTAAATCAAAATGGAGTTGGCGAAGGTAATAATGCCCTCAAGAACCCAATGCTTAAATTCAAACTCCAACGAGCATCAATCAACTCTGGTAGTATTCTGGATGGCTCCTGCATTTCTAACACGGAGAATTAGAATTAGGTTTTATCGTCAATTAAGACTGCAGCATTCACCAACTAACTCTTGCAGTCAAGAGCAGCAGGCAACAGAGACAGATAACTCTCAGCCCTACTACAGTGGTCGCAAACACATTTGATTCAACACAAAGAAATACAGTTCAGAATAATGCAACCTCTGGTCTCTCACCGTCAAGACAAAGCCCCTATGTAACATGTGCTCCAGACACCCGGACATTCAGTTGCCTATTACATAAACCCCATGTGCAAACACCCACCATTTCACATGGTGCATTCCGTCACAGGGGAACACATTCAGGATAAAGCATCTTTCGTTGTGCTTCGGTCAAATGCGAAAACTCTCACTCAGCAAAGGAGATGTGGCCCACCGCTGGGACTACCACCATTGCACACTGTTCCACTTCCATTCTTGAAGTGGTTCAGTCCAGTCAGGTGACAAATAGGTCTTCTGAGCAACTTTCCCGCTTGGGCTGCTGGGAGAACATTCAACTCAAGGTCACCTCCGAATGATGAGACAATACGTTCATTTTCAGCCATTTAGGCAAATGGCCCCTCACTGCCCTCTGGGAAATGCAGCACGTTGTAGGGTTCGCAGCAAAGGTCATGCCCCGGGGAAGACCACCAGTTTTGAGTTTTGCCAGCTCCAATTTCAAGACCAGAGCTCTGTCACAGCAAATAATTCATACACTCAATCCGGCCATTTACTGTGGCCACAATCAGGCTGAATGCACGCAACGTGACCCAGGAACGAGTTTGTGATGGTTCAGGTCAGGCAATCTGCTCTCTCGAAGCAGTCAGTCACTTTCCATGACACTGCAGAAAATGCTGTTCACAACTCTGCTTCCAACCATGTCAGGACAGGGCCTGGAATTTCAATGAGTTGAGGTAGTGTCAGACTGACAAACCAGGTTCTGCGTGGGACAGGTGACATAACATTACTTCACACTCAGGATCTGAATGTCCAACAGTCCCCCTTGAAATTAAATATCTCCAAATAAAAAAGTGCAGTTGCTTGGGGCAGAATTCGCTGACTAGTGGCAATGAAGAATCCTACTGAAACTGAATGTGTCCAATTTCAGTTCCGCAAACAACCAGTCCTTATTTTTTTTTTTAAGATTCCCTACAGTGTGGAAACAGGCCCTTCGGCCCAACAAGTCCACACCGACCCTCCGAGGAGCAACCCACCCAGACCCACTTCCCTCTGACTAATGCACCAATGGGACAATTTAGCGTGGCCAATTCATCTGACCTGCACATCTTCGGACTGTGGGAGGAAACCGGAGCACCCAGAGGCAACCCACACGGACACAGGGGAGAATGTGCAAACTCCACGCAGACAGTTGCCAGAGGCTGGAATCGAACCCGGGATTAGCAGTGCTAACCACTGAGCCACCGTGCCGCCCCTTAAGTGTCATTCAAATACACCAGGGTGGGGGAGGGAGTAGTGTGTCTGCTGTAAGAGGCTGGAGTTGCATGGCAGGAGATCAGAGATGACACTTGACTCTGATTCTAAAAGTGGCCCTTGTACAAAGACTTGGAAGCCCCTAATGCTGACACAGTGACTATGAAACTAATGTTGAATAGGAGACTAGACAGACTGCCACTAGGGAATTGGCAGTTTTGGTCCAGAGTATGATTGGTTCTGGTGAAGAAAGGCTAATTGCCGAATGGAAGTTTTGTGTTACTTTTCAAGATTAACTCTGTCCTCACAATCAGCAGAAAAAGTTAGAATTTATCATTCAATAGCACAGAATTCATTATGTTGTCAAAACTTTGCCTTGAACTCATCAGGATGAATGCAAAAAAATGCCAAATTTCAAACGAATACAATTTATTTTAGTTCCTGTTGTTAGGCCCTCTGTACAGCAAATCAAGATCGTCCAACTCCCCTGACACAATATCTGGAAGCTTGGCAGGTTGATTTCCCTCCAGTGTCCATTTGAAGTCCTTCATCTTCTCTACATCCACCATCCTTGCAGTCCATCGAAGTCTTTCCAAACTCTACTGAATTCTTATTAGCACTTGGAACTTTCCATGGAAAAGATATTGTACTGCTTTTGAGGTCCAAGTATTTTAAACAGTGTGCGCTTCCCCATCCCAAAATCTAGGAACTTCTAAGCACTCGACACCAACCTCAGGATGTAAACTGCAACATTGCCCATGAGAATGAGACGGTGACTTTATTATCTCTCGGTTTAACTGGACTGACTGCAAGAGCACTTTCTTATTGATGTCTTCCTCAGATTGGGTTGAGAGATGTATGTTGCTTTACCTCATCCTAGAAAGATGGAGATAATGCAGTCTCACTCCCATCACTGAAGGAACACTGACTTATGCTCTCATTGATCTGAGGCTCAAACACCATCGGTCTATTCGAGTCAGAGAGCATGGAAACAGGCCCTACGTGCCTATCCCAACCCATCATGCCAATGCCAACCAATACACACCAAACCACACTAATCCCATTTGGTCAACAGCCTACTATAACCCTGGCATGTTAAGTGCTTATCTTGTGAGTGAACTTGTCTCCACCACATAGGCAGTATACTCCAGACCCGAACTACTCTGCCCAAAAAAGAAAATTTCCAGCATCACTTTTTCTACTTTTACTACGTATTTTAAATTGGTTTCCTCTTGTTTCCAAATCTGCCATGAGTGGGAACACTTATTGCTCAATTCACTCTGCCTGGACTAGACTGGATACAATACTCCAGCCAAGACCCAACTAGTGGCTTATACACATTCAGTGTAACCTCCCTGCTCTTGTGGTCTATCCCCTTCTTAATAAAGTCGAGGACACTGAAGGCTTCATTAACTGCTCACTCACACAGGCCTGACACTGAAATGACCTTTAACATCAACGTCCAACTCTTCCATCTCTCTCCTCTCTGCCTGCTGACAGAACCTGTCTTTTTGATTTGGTCATCACTTCAGACAAACACCCTGGGATGTTCAATTGCATGAAAGTCACTGAGAAAAACAAGGGATTCCTGTTGTTTTATTGGTGTTACTACAGGCCTAGGAACTTCACACAGAAGAACAATGTTACGAGGTTCCACTGTAGTCCAAGTGTCTGTCAGAGCCTGCCCCTGGATTCTTGAACCTACAGTCTGTTGTATACATGGCACCTCAAGCATCCTCTTTCAATGTCTTCTGAAGCAAACAAACCATGAGCAGGATGAGGGGAGCAACGGGAGTGCATCAAGACATTTCAGTTCATCTCTCAAGACTTCAGCCTAAGGTTACTTTAAGTGGCCTTACTTACCAATGTTGCTTAACCTCATCCTAGAAAGATGGAGTTAATCCAATCTCCCTGGATGGCCTTACTTACCAATTACAAGCAAGAACCAATCCAAATATTACTTCTCATGAGTTACATGATAATGGAGTTTTAAATAAACCAACAAACCCTCCAATGCGGGTTTCTGTTGGAGTTGTCTGGATTGAAATGTAAAGGCTAATTCTGCATCCAAAGATAACACAGACATAACCTTGACTTACATCTCGCCCTGTCTCCTCTTCATGACGATTTGACAGATTTTCACTCTGAACCTGATCAGTTGTGTAGCCAATGGTTCTATTCTGGGTCAAAGCCTGCGCAGGGTCTTTCTCAATCTTTTCTTCTGTCTTCTGGTGCAAAAAGGTCATTGAAATGAAATTTGTGTGTTTCTAGCATCATGCACTTACACGTCAGGTTTCAACACCAAAAAGGACTGATCTCAATCAATGACAAGACAAACGCATGCAGAAACATGCAAGAGTAGCATGGCAGAGGCCCAGCGTTGCTGCTCCAACCATTTCCATTCAAGTAAAACAGAATCTCTCTCCTAGAGATGTACGTGCGTGGGCATACCCAAGGGAGGGAGGGAGGGTGTGTGACCGTTCCCTTGGGAGGGTGTGTGTGTGCGCGTGTCCATCGTTCCCCAGTGACGGAGGGAGGGAGGGGATGTGTGTGTGTGTGTGTCCGTTCATTCCCCAGTGACTGAGGGAGGGAGGGGATGTGTATGTGTGTCCGTCCCCCAGTGACAGAGGGAGGGAGGGGTTCTGTGTGTCCGTCTGTTCCCCAGTGACGGAGGGAGGGAATGTGTGTGTGTGTGTGTGTGTGTGTGTGTGTCCCAGTGACAGAGGGGGGGAGGGGTTCTGTGTGTCCGTCCGTTCCCCAGTGACGGAGGGAGGGAGGGGATGTGTGTGTGTGTGTCCGTCCCCCAGTGACAAAGGGAGGGAGGGGTTCTGTGTGTCCGTCCGTTCCCCAGTGACGGAGGGAGGGAGTGTGTGTGTGTGTGTGTGTGTGTGTGTGTGTATACTGTAACCCAGTGAGGGTGTGTCTGTGTGACTGTACCCCAATGTGTACAGTCTATCTTTGCGAGGATGAAGTTGGCCGTCATGTTGAAATGATGTTCACACCCTCACACTGTGACTGAATGCTGTGCTCCCATCCATGGCAATAAATAAACGCAGAACAAAAAAATCTTCTGCCTTGTGCACGTGCTGCATGCAAATCAGGCACTAAGCATTCAGCCACTGTGACCAGAATAGCAATAAAAGCTCTCTCAGACAGACATCCTCACAGTTCACTTCCAGTCCAAATGTCCACAGGCAGGAAAAAGGTGATGCAAGAGTCAGACTGTCTCCTGCCTGAATGTTGAAGTCTCAAAATTCTGGGCATGTCATTCCCAAGGTATCTGTTCCCAGATCTCTCTCTGCTGCAAGTTCATCTCTTTACAAACACTGACTAATCTTTCTGGACACTGCTTGTTCACAAGCCAGTGCTAAATATCCAAATTAATTCCAAAATTAATTTATGATTCTCAAATTTATACATCAGCCAAATACAGACACAACTTGGATTTGAGTTTTGAAATATACTTAAAATAAGGGTTTGTCTTCGAAAATTAATGGTGTAATTATTAAATTGAATTGCAAGTCACAATTAAAGTTAGTCAGTGACTACATCTGATGACATTATGGTTGAGCTATTTTCTGAGACTGGAGAATTTTCATTTGACTGTCAACACAGATTTGAGTTTAAAAAATAAAATCTGTTATAGATATAATCATCTCAGTTCTCAAGGGGATGAAAATAAAAATCAATATTCAAAAGCAGCAACCAATACGCAAGTTGGTTTCGGAAGTTATCACTCACTAGAAGGAGTTTTATTTGATAGTGGAGTAGATTGATGCGAGACGCTCCCACCTTTCAGGCTACTAATGCCCAGTTTCAGGCACTGGGAGGCTCAAGATCCCAGTTATTCAGGATATTCAGAGATTCGACAGTGGGAGCTCCATCTAATGAAACCACCTTTCAACCCCCTTAGAGATAAAAGATTTCTACCACAACAGACTAACGAGGAATAAGAGCCTGCTCCACTATTCAATAAGATCATGGCTGATTTGATTTTAACCTCAATCCTACATTCCTGCACACCCCCAATAATCTTTCACCCCATTGCCAATCAAGCATCTATCTACCTCTGCCTTAAAAATATTTCAAGGCTCTATATCCACTTCCTTTTGAGGAAAGGAATTCCAAAGACTCTCAATCCTTAATTTTTTTCTTCCCTTACAAATAGATGACCCTTTACTTTTAAATGATGACTAGAATCATTGAGTCATACAATGTACAAGAGGCCCTTTGCCCATCCAGTCTGCATTGACAAGCAAGAAACTCCTGACCTTCAACTTAATCCCATTTACCAGCACTTGGCTCATAATCTTCAATAATATGATGAGCCAAGTCCTTTTTAAAGGATATGAGGCAACCCACCTCTACCACCGCCCAAGGCAGTGCATTCCAAACAGTTTTCCTCACATCCCACTAAAACTCCTGTCCCCACCTTAAAGCCATCTCTCCTCATGACTAACCCTTCAACTAAGGGCAATAGTTGTTCCTTGCCCACTGTATGTCTCTCAATCTCGTACACCTCAATCAGATCACCCCTCAGTCTTCTCTGCTCCAATGAAACAACCCAAGCCAATCCAACCTGTCCTCATAACATCAATTTCTATCCCAGGCAGCATCCTGGTGAATCTCCTCTGCTCCCATCCAGTGTAATCATATCCTTCCTGTAATGGGGTAACCAGAACTGCACACAGTACTCTAGCTGTGATCTCAACAACGTTCCACATAACTTCAAAATGACTTCCCCGCTTTTGTAATCTCTGTCCTGATTGATAAAGGCAAGTGTCCCATATGCCTTTTCCGGCACCCTACTAACATGCCCTTCCGTCTTCGGAGATCTACGGTCAAACACTCCAAGATTTCTCATTCCAGAGAACTTCCTAGTGTTATGCCACTCACTGAATACTTCCTTGTCAAACTACCCCTTCCAAAGTGCATCACCTCACAGTCATCAGGGTTAAACTCCATCTGCCATACCTGCCAAATGGACCATTCCATTTATATCTTGTAGCCCAAGACATTCAATCTCACCGTTAACCATTTGATCAAACATTGTGTCCTCCACAAACTTACCAAGCCAAACCCCACACAGTCATCATCTATGTCATTCATATAAATAATAAATAATAGGGAACCCAGCACAGATCCCTGTCATATGCCACTGGACCCTGCTTCCAGTCAGTAAAGCAGCTTTCTGTCGTCACCCTCTAACTCCTACAAAGGAATCAATTCTGAATTGACATTACCAAGTTACCCTGCATCTGATGCACATTTGCCTTCTTGATAAGAATCCTATGTGGGACCTTGTCAAAGGCTTTGCTGAAATCCATATAAATTACATCAACTGTACTAGCCTCATCTACACACCTGGTCACCTCATCAAAAACTTCCATCAAATTTGTTAGGCATGGCCTCCCTCTTACAAAGCCATGTTGACTAGCCCTGATCAATCCTTGCCTGCACAAAACACTACATAGGACAAACAGGAAGACAGCTAACGATCCGCATCCATGAACACCAACTAGCCACGAAACGACACGACTAGCTATCCTTAGTAGCCACACACGCAGATGACAAGCAACATGAATTCGACTGGGACAACACTACTATTATAGGACAAGCCAAACAGGGAACAGCCAGGGAATTCCTAGAGGCATGACACTCATCCACAGATTCAATCAATAAGCACATCGACCTGGACCCAATATATCGGCCACTGCAACGGACAGCTGGAACTGACAACCTGAAGTGGCAGATTCAAACCACTACAAATGCCGGAGGAAAGATCACAGAAGTGCTTCACAGGAGGTTCCCAAGCACTGAGGATGTCACCTAGACAGGGGACGAAACGTCTGCAACACAAATTCCCAGCTCGGCGAACAGAACCACAACAACAATCCTTGCCTCTCCAAATAGGGATAGATGCTCTCCTTTATTATGTTCTCCAGTAGTTTCCCTAACACTGATGTGAGACACACTGGTCTGTAGTCACTGACTTACCTCTACAACCCTTCTTAAAATAATGGAACTACAGGAGTGGTTCTCTCTAGTCCTTTGGCACCTCCCCCTGTCCACAGAAGAACTAAAAGTTTGGGTCAGTGCCCTGCAGTCTCCTCCCTTGCCTCCCACAGCAGTCTGAGACACAATAGGGCCACATGGTGGCTCAATGGTTGGCACTGCTGCCTCACAGCACCAGGGTCTCAGGTTCAATTCCAGCCTCAGGTGACTGTCTGTGTGGAGTTTGCACATTCTCCCCGTGTCTGCGTGGGTTTCCTCCGGGCGCTCCGGTTTCCTCCCACAGTCCAAAGATGTGCAGGTCAGGTGAATTGATTATGCTAAATTGCCCGTAGTGCTAGGTGCGTTAGTCAGAGGGAAATGGGTCTGGGTGGGTTACTCTTCAGAGGGTCGGTGTGGACTGGTTGGGCCGAAGGGCCTGTTTCCACACTGTAGGGAATCTAGTCATGAATCTAATCAATTCATCCGGCCTGGAGATTTGTCCACTTTAAGCCGGTCAATGCATCTATTACTTTGTCCTTCCTAATATCAATTTGCTCAAGTACCTTGCAGTGTCTCCCACTGGATTTCACTGGAACCCACTGGATTTTCCCCACAAGAGGAAACATCCTTTCCACACCCACCAAATTAAGTCCCCTCAGAATCTTATCTGCTTCAATTAAATCACCTCTGACTCTTCAAAACTCCAAAAGGATACAGGCCTAGCCTTTCAACATAAGGAAATCCACTCATTCCAGGTATTGGTCAAGCAAACCTTTTCTGAACTGTTTCTAAACACATGAACATACTTCTGTAATACGGTGACCAAGACTGTACACAGTACTCCAGATGCACTCTTACCAATACCCTGCGTAACTGAGGCATAACTCTTGCACTCAATTCCTCTCACAATTAACCGTAACATTCAGTTAGTTTTCCTGATTATTTGCTGTATCTGCATGCTAATCTCTGCGTTTCACGCACTCAGACATCCAGATCTCTCTGTATCCTAAAGCTCTTCAGACTCCCTCCATTTAGAAATCTACTTTTTTGTTCTTTCTGCCAAAAGGAAAATGGACAATTTCACGTTTTCCCAAATTATACTCCATTTGCTAGATTTTTGCTCACTCACTGAAACCTGTTCTTCTTTGTAAAATTTTCCATATCCTCCTTATAACTCACTTTCTTACCTATCTTTGTCTTATCAGTAAATTTATCTATCATATCTTCAGCCCTTTCATCCAAATCATTTTGTCTAAATTGTGACGAGCTGACATCCCAGTACTGACTGGGACCATTTCTGAAATCCTGACAGCTGAAAAAGACCCATTTATTCCACACACTACTTGGTCTCAGTGCCAACCACGGATCTCTTTCTGTTTGACGCTGCTTTCAGTTGTATACTTTCTGGGTAAAGTGACTAGGTGGTGGATGATGGGTATCACATTGGTAGTGTTGCCAAGTATGACGGGGAATGTTTTGCCAGTGGGCACTCAGATAAGTCATTCAGCATCCCTCCCCTGCACAGGCTGCCCAGTGCCAAAGCTGCTGCCTCGTCCCAGAAGCAACTGAACAACTTTAGCTTTCAGAAAGGAGTTGAAGGAAACACTCTGGGTTATCTGTGGAGGTATAGGTTACTTTGCTTGTTCAGATGTATATAGGAATTCCTTTCAGAATCTGACCCTTTGTTTGAATGATTTTAGAAACGGGAAATTGTAACGAGTGAAGTGAAACAAAAAATGGCCAAAAACAGACATTTTCAGACATTTGACTGGCTGCCAGCAATCACGGAACAGCTATTCATTGGTGTCATTTTAAGCCAATTCAAACTTGTTTAAAGAAGCTATTGTTTTGAAACATCTCCCCACAGATACTGCCTGACCTGCTGAGGATTTTCAGTCTTTCTTGTCTTTCCCTTGGATTTCCAGCTTCTGTTATATTTGGTTGTTGGGTTTTTAAAAAATTTATGATTGGCTGAAATATGTGCTGCCGCCCACCCCATCATTAAAATTGACAAATCAGCCTGGTTTATTTTTGCCCTGTAGGCATGCGCATGATTAAGAGAGTTTAAATTTGGCAATCTGGTTAGACAGAGAGAGATAGGCGTTAGATATTAAAAACAAAATTCAAGTTTTAGAGGCAATCTTCAGCCATGCTTGCTACAGTACCGTTTTCTCATGAGCGAGCACGGAAGACTTTCCAGGTTCATAATCAAAAATGCTCCTTGGTTCAGCACGATACTTCCTCGTGTCTACTTTTTTGTCTAGAGGTCCCCAGTCGTTCCTGAAAAATGAATAAAAAAAAAGAAAATTCAACCATGAACTCTTCAGCATTTAAAAGAAGAATTTTGGGTGTAGGCATGCTCGCTGAGCTGGAAGGTTCGTTCTAGTGTCGCTCAGATCGAGGTTCTGGATGTAGGTTTGCTCGCTGAGCCTGAAAATGAACCTCCCAGTTCAGCTCCGTCCAGAACCTCAACCTGAGCTACACGAGAATGAACCTGCCAGCTCAGCAAGCAAACCTCCGTCCAGAACCTCGACTTGAGCTACAAATGCTCTCAAAATTCACATGAAGAACTTCCTTGGACTTAGACCTTCATTCTGACACACATTCCTCTGTCTTAAATAAGCATGCTCTTCAGGTTCTGGCCTGGAACATGCGGTCCTTTGCGAATCCCATGGGCTTTATGTGAAAACCATTTCTTTGCATCAGTAACAGTGGCCAGATTTTTTGAGAGACCTGTAGCTGCAGAGCAGACGGACTGCCGAGGGAAAACCCAACTATTTCAAGCTGCATAAACATTTGTGTGGACTACAGCAAGTGCATGTAAACATTGATCAACAAGCTTGCTTACCTCATGGGGAAACCAACAGAAACCCACAGTGGAGACTGTTGTTAAAATTAGTGTTAAGCTTTACACAGAATTTACAGTCATGAGAACAGACTATTCAGCCTAGCTCCATTGGGATATCTGACTATGTTAAAGACTATATAAATTCAAGTTGGTGTTTCTGCCTGATTTATTAAAATTTACTTTAAAAATGCCACATCCTACTCAATATAAAAAGTCGTTGTTTGAAAAGTATGAATAAATAGGCACAATTACAATAGTCCAGAATGACTTTGAACCCCAAGATATTTTCTTTTAAAAAGAGAAACCTTGCATTTATGTAGCACCTTTCATAATATCAGGACATTCCAAAGTATCTTGCATCCAATGAAGTAATGTTGGAGAGTTGGAACATTCGAAGATGAGCCAAGCAGTTTGAGCATAACGAGATCCTACAAACAGCAACAATGTACCTTACGGACATTGGTTGAGGGATAAATAATGACCAGGATATCAGGAGGAACTCCCAAGCTCCTCATCGAGCGTCACCACAGGCTTGAAGGATCAAAGAAGACGGCAGGTTAATTATCTCAGTTGAAAGATGGCAATTCAGACAATGCAGTGCTCCCTCAGTACCACAGCAGAGTATCAGATTGAGTTCTATTGGAATGGAGTTTGAACCCTCAACCTTCTAACTCAAGAGAGTGCTACCCAATCAAACTACAGAAAGTTATAGGAGGAAAAAAGGGAAATGTCAGAGTACCTTTCAGAGAGGGGCTTCAAAGATGATGACCGAGTAGGTAGAGGCAGGGTCGCTGATCTCCGCTCAGTCATCTCCAAGTCAATAGTGTCTCCAGCGCTTTTGGAACGAGGCACAACTGTCTGACCTTTCACTGCAAAGAGTAGACATAACCAGTTAGAGAAACAAACAGAGCAATAACCATCCCCCTCTCCTGCTTTAGTATCGGAGTTAGACAAAGAAAGTTCAAAGTTTCTTCCTGAGTTAGCTGATTTCAATTGAGTTGGCAATTGGAGCAATAAAAACATGTTTTTTTTTGTCAAACTACCAGCTCTTCAACATTCCATTGACTACCAGGGGAAGTGTGAATGATGACAGGTTGGCACAATCCCAACTGTGCCAATCACTTCGATCGGCTCACAAATGGAAGTTAGCCACTTCAGCTGGATTCCACTGCCTTTCTTGGAGAGCCATACTTGTTGGGAAAGCATTCTCCCTTCAGGAGAATTAGTCAGATGACTAAGTTTGGACAATCTCTACCAATAAGGAGGCCATAACTCCTCGAAAGACAGAGACAGGGGTTCTGTAAAAAAGCCAAAAACCACTATGTTAATTTAATACATATAAATAACATTTGGCCTGCTCTCAACACAGCATGGGATCAAACTACAGGAGGGAATTAATGCCTTTTTAGGACAAAGAGGCAAAGATAAAAGCTTATGGACATGAGGGGGAAGTGAAACAAAGGCAATGCAGAGTTGCCAATTGCAACAGATTGCGGCTTGGCATTCCTACTTGGTTTTGGTTCAGCCCCAAAAAAGCAGAGTACAGAGTCAGGAGTCACCCGCATGCTGCGCCTTTTAACACTGGGACATAGTAGAGGCCAGTTGATATTACAAAGGGATTGTGGTGTACAAACCCATCCTTGTCCTCTCCCGAAAGATCCCAAGTTCCATGAAAGTGCATTTCCATGGCTCTCTGCAAGGAACAGCTCCAAGGATCACAGAAGCACCCCTGCTCACACCTCCCCCCATAACTATTCTCAGTAGATGACAGTTCAGTGGGCTCAGATACCAATTTCTCTGACTCCCCAGACATTACTCTCATTGGCACTGACAACAGGGATCTATAAAAGTGCTGGGTGGTTGGGCATGATTAGCTTTACAAGCCAAACTTCATCTTGTGTCTACTTGATGCCCAATGGTTCCATATCTTACAGGCTAGGAAGTGGTGGTGGCATGTGGTAGTGTCATTGGCCTAGTAATCTAGGGGTGGAAATGTGTTGCTGGAAAAGCGCAGCAGGTCAGGCAGCATCCAGGGAACAGGAGAATCGACGTTTCGGGCATAAGTCCTTTCCTGGATGCTGCCTGACCTGCTGCGCTTTTCCAGCAACACATTTCCAGCATCTGCAGACCTCACTTTCTCCTCATAGTAATCTAGGGGCCCAGGCTAATGCACTGCAGACATGGATTCAAATCCCATCACTTTAATTTAATTAATAAATCTGAAAAATAAAGCTAATCTGATCAGAGGTGGCCATAGAACTACCAATTGTTTAAAAACCTATCTGGTTCACTAACATCCTTTACAGAAGGAAATCTACCATACCTGTGGCACTGGAAATGTTGCATTGACCTGTGAAACTGATCTGAAGCCCATCTAACCTACACTATTCAGTGTAACTTAAGACCCACAGCAATGTGATTGACTCTTAAGGTGCCCTCACAAATGGCCCGAGCAGAATATTGGTTCAAGGGCAATTAGTAATGGGCAACAAATGGTAGCCTCATCAGATGTACCCACAAAGGCAAGAAGAGGAGTAAGTTGGTTTCCACTTGTCTCCCTGCAGCCTGGACGCAGTCTACTTACTGCCTCAGTCAAGATGAACCTGCAGCTTAACCTGTGGGGCTTGGCAACACTTGTTGTATCGAAAAGTGTGGCACTGGAAAAGTACAACAGATCAGGCAGCATCAGAGAAGCAGGAGAAGCGACATTTCGGGCATGACATTGAACAAAACAGCACAGTACAGGCCCTTCGGCCCTCGATGTTGCATTGACCTGTGAAACTGATCTGAAGCCCATCTAACCTACACTGTTCCGTTATCATCCACATATTTATCCACTGACCATTTAAAGGCCCTTAAAGTTAGCGAGTCTACTACTGCTGCAGGATACTCCCTGACTACTGCTGACATCTGTCCTTTATCTATCACCCCTCAATTTAAAGCTATGTCCCCTCATGCTAGCCATCAGCATTCGAGGAAAAAGGGCTCTCACTGTCCACCCTATCTAACCCTCTGACCACCTTACATGCTTCTATTAAGTCACCTCTTAACCTTCTTCTCTCTAACAAAAACTGCCTCAAGTCCCGCAGCCTTTCCTCATAAGACCTTCCCTCCATACCAGGCAACATCCCAGTAAATCTCCTCTGAACCCTTTCCAATGCTTCCATGTCGTTCCTATAATGTAGCGACCAGAACTGTATGCAATATTCCAAGTGCGGCTGCACCACAGTTTTGTACAGCAGCAGCATGGCCTCATGGCTCCAAAATTCAATTCCTCTACCAATAAGAGCTAACACACCGTATGCCTTCTTAACAACCTAGGTGGCAACTTTCAGGGATATATGCACCAAGATCTCTCTGCTCATTCACACTACCATTAATCCGGTACTCTGCATTCCTGTTGCTCCTTCCAAAGTGAATCACCTCACACTTTTCCGCATTAAACTCCATTTGCTGCCTCTCAGCCCAGTTCTGCAGCTTATCTATGTCCCTCTGTAACCTGCAACACCCTTCTGCACTGTCCACAAATCCACCGACCTTCGTCTCATCCACAAATTTACTGACCCATCTTTTTACGCCCTCATCCAGGTCATTTATAAAAATGACAAACAGCAGTGGCCCCAAAACAGATCCTTGTAGTACACCCCGAGTAACTCTAGGATGAATATTCCCAATCAACCATCACCCTTTCAACTAACCAATTTCTAATCCAAACCACTAAATCATCCTCAATCCCATGCCTCCGTATTTTATGCAATAGCCTACCATGGGGAACCTTATCAAACGCTTTACTGAAATCCATATACACCACATCAACTGCTTTACCCTCATCCACCTGTTTTCTTCTCTAAGAACTCAATAAGGTTTGTGAGGCACGACTTACCCTTCACAAAACCGGTGTTGACTATCCCTAATCAAATTATTCCTTTCCAGATGATTATAAATCCTCTCTCTTATAATTCTTTCCAACACTTTACCCACAACAGAAGTAAGCCCTTCCATCGGGAATGTTTTCTTGTAGCTGATCAAGGACTATTTTTAAAGCTTTTTGCAATATCAAATCTACACAGAAGTGGTCAATGAGATCACTCCAATCTCAGACTGACACTTTTTTGGGTCATACCTAATCTCTTGACTATTGATGGCTTCTAAGCAAAACTGAGGACTGCAGATGCTGGAAACCAGAGTTTAGGTTAGAGTGGTGCTGGAAAAGCACAGCAGGTCAGTCAGCATCCGAGGAGCAGGAAAAATCAACGTTTCGGGCAAAAGTCTTCCATCAGGAATACAGGCAGGAAGCCACCAGGGTGGAGAGAAGGTAGCATAGATTAGAGTACAATAGGTGAATGGGGGTGGGAATGGAGGTGATTGGTCAGAGAGGAGTGTGGGGGAAGGTAGCAATGAGTACAATAGGTGAATGGGGGTGGGGATGGAGGTGATAGATCAGAGGAGAGAGTGGAGTGGATAGGTGGGAAGGGAGATTGACAGGTAGGACAGGTCATGAGGACAGTGCTGAGCTGGAAGGTTGGAACTGGGGTGGGGTGGGGTGGGGGGGGGTGGGGGGGGGGTTGGGAAATGAGGAAACAGATGAAGTCCACATTGATGCCCTGGAGTTAAAGTGTTCCAAGGTGGAAGATGATGGCTTCAGGCCTGACCTATCACATAGCTGAATCTCACTTACAGCCGTGTCACAATTCAGCCAACCTTTGGCCCAATCTATTTCTACCTCGAGTGCTGGGTCACATTTTGGTTAATGTGCCCAGGAGGTGAATTACAAATCTGAGAGAGAGAACTGTTCTGACCTACCAGACTTCGCCTGGACTTCCAACGTTTCAACACAGTAGATCAAATGTAGATTGCATCTTAGGTTTAAAATATCAAATTAATTTATTTCAACACCCACATAAACAGCGACACTGAAGATTTACATTTATAGCTGGCATTCTGCCAGTAAATTCTTCCTGTGCACAAATTGTTTTTTTTTTAATTTCAACCACAAGGACTAAACTTTTAAAGAACAGGGTCTCTGTTCTGCTGTGTCTAACATTCTATTGGGTTCTAACATTGGAAAAACCTGATCTAAACTGTTTCTGGGAAACATTACAAAAAACATGACAAAATAGTGAGTGTCGGCCACTCAGCCCCTCGAGCCTGTTCTGCCGTTCAGTAATATCGTGGCTGATCCAATTACCCCACAATCCCTCATTGAGAACCTACCCATCTGCCAGAAACATATTCAAAGACCCTGCTTCCAATACCTTTTGAGGAAGAACTTTAGACAGACTCATGACAGTTCAAAGTACTGGCTCAGGGGTTAGCACTGCTGCCTCACAGTGCCAGGGACCCAGGTTCGATTCCAGCCTCGGGCCACTGGCTGTGTGGAGTTTACACGTTCTCCCCGTCTCTCTGGGTGCTGGTTAGATGGAGTGGTCATGCTGAATTGCCAATAATCTTCATGGATACGCAGGCTAGGTGGGTTAGCCTTGGGAAATGCAGGGTTACAGGGAGAAGATGGGGAGTGGATCTGGGTGGAATGGTCTTCAAAGGGTCAGTATGGACGCAATAGGCCAAATGGTCTGCTTCCAAGACATTGGGATTCTATGAATTGATCTGTTCGAGCCGAGCTTGTCCAACCTTTCCTCACCAACCCAATCATTCCAGGTAGTAATTAATTAACTCATCTCTGAACTGCGTCTGATGCATTTACGCAATTATATTCATTAAACAAGCAGGGGAGGGGAAACAGTGGTAGTTTGGCACATTGACATCCACACCACTGGAACCAGGTGCCAACTCTCAGACATTTCCTCCTTCTGCCCCCTTGACCACGACCTCATCGCCCATCACCAAACCATCCACAACCTCATCACCTCAGGGGATCTCCCATCTGCAGCCTCCAACCTCATTGTCCATGAACCCCGCACCTCGTACCCAAAATTCACAAGCCCAACTGTCCCGGTCGACCCATAGTTCCTACCTACCCCATCTCTTCATACCTTGACACCATCCTGTCCCCCTTGGTCCAGAAACCCCCCACATACAATTGGGACATGACCCAAGCCCTCCACCTCCTCCATGACTTTTGTTTCCCCGGCCCCTAATGCCTCATCTTCACCATGGCCATCCAGTCCTCATTACATGTCCATCCACCGTGGCAGAGGTCTCCGAACCTTCTGTTTCTTCCTCTCCTGGCGACCCAACTAGTACCCCTCCACTGACACACACATTTGATTGGCTAAACTGGTCCTCACCCTCAATTTCTCCTTCAAATCCTCCCACTACCTCCAGACCAAAGGGGTAGCCATGGGTACCCACATGGGCCCCAGCTATGCCTGTCTCTTCGTCAGATATATGGAGCAGTCCATCTTCCACACAGTTATACTGGGAACATTTCCTACCTTTTCCTCCGCTACATCAAAGACTATATTGGCACCACCTTGTGCTCCCACGAGGAGGTTGAACAGTTCACCAACTTCAACATCTTCCACCCTGACCTCAAGTTCACCTCGCCCATCTCAGACGCCTCCCTCCCTTTCCAGGACCTCTCCATCTCTGGCGACTGACTCAACACAGACTACTTCAATACCACAGACTCCCTCAGCTACCTGGACTGTAACTCCTCCCATGGCCCCTCCTGTAAAAATGCTATCCCTTACTCCCAACTCCTCCGCCTCCAACGCATCTGCTCCCAGGAGGAGCAATTCCACTCCAGAACATCTCAGATGGCCTTTATTTCAAGGATCATGATTTCCCTTCCCACGTAGTCAACAATGCCCTATAGCATATCTCCTCCATTTCCCGCACCTCCGCCCTTGAGCCTCATCCCTCCAACCACATTAAGGACAGAACCCCTCCCCGGTCCTCACCTTCCACCCCACCAATCTCCAGATACGATGCATCATCCTCCACCATTTCCATCAGCTACAATCAGACCCCACCAGAGGTATAGTTCCCTCCCTACCCTATCTGTATTCTGCAGAGACCATTCCCTCCATGACTCCCTCATTAGGTCCATGCCCCCCCACCAACCCACCCTCCACTTCCGGCACCTTCCCTTTGCCCTACACAAGCTGTAAAACCTGCGCCCACACCTCCCCCCTCACCTCCATCCAAGGCCCCAAAGGATCCTTCCACAGCTGATGTGAAGTGTGGATGGGACAACATTTATGCAATAGTGGGGATTGGGGAGACGCTTGTGGACTGTAGGGGGAGAAAGGATGGTGATAGTGCAGATTAAGTGATCAGAATGTGAGAATGGCAGAACGATGGTGTGTCTAGCTGGCAGCACTTAAAAATGTGTTGCTGGAAAAGCGCAGCAGGTCAGGCAGCATCCAAGGAGAAGGAGAATCAACGTTTCGGGCATAAGCCCTTCTTCAGGAATGCCTAGCTGGCAAACAGGAAGGATCAGGCACTCACAATGGAGGGGGGGGCGGGGGTTCGCGAGTGGTTGGGAGGATATTGTGACAGAGGATATATCCGGTAAAGCTAAAAGGAAGGGAAGGAATGAGAGTGGATTCACAATCTGAAGGTGTTGAACTCAATATTAAGTCTAGAAGGCTATAAAGTGTGTAATCTGAAGAGGAGATGGTGTTGATTCAATGGACCATCACAAGATGCTGAGGACAGATAAGTGAGAATGTGACCAGGATGCTGTGTCAAAATAACCAGGTACAGGAAGTTCAGGGTCACGCTCATGCACAGACCTGACAGAATGGTAGGAGGAAACGAATGCACTGAGGCGGAAGTAAGATGATTTGACATGCCTACGGAGGCAGTCTGGATGAAGGAATTTGGGAAGGAGGTAGAAGCGGGCTATCCAGGGTTGGGGGACTACAGGGTTGGAGACAGTGACCGCTTGGGGGGGGGGGGGGGGGGGGAGAAACCTCACCCCTCACCAGAGGTAATGAACTCGGTGACAGCCCTGGCAACAATAGTTTGTGGTTCGGATGTGGGGGTCATGGTCTGGCGGAGCAAGGAGGAACTCTCAGAGTTGATGTTAAGCCTCTGCAAGGTAAAGATCAGTGCGTCAGACTACAGTGGCATCACCCTGGTTGGTGGTTTGCTGAAAAGGTTAGGGTTGGACATGACTAAAGTACCTGTTGTACTCACAACAGCTGTTTGAATCTAAGGATTTTTGTTATAATATTGTTACCAATTGACATCTTGCACAGTCTATCTTTAGGCTGGTGTCAGTGGGGAAGGGGTGTATGCACCTGGGGGATGGTGGAACTGCTAGTTTACATTTTGAATTGAGACATCCGAAAAAAGGGTGCAATTAATACAAATGTTTGTCTTAATGGGGGATTTAAATGTATTGAATGGACTGTTATCAGTTGGATCATTTTTAATATAGTGAAGTCTGTAATAGATGCTTTATTTTATTTCATCTTAGCATGGTTCTTGAGATCTGCCTACTGTGGACACTGGATGAGTTGGCAATGGAGAGTGCTAGTGCAAAGTGTAGACTGCGTCGGAGCATGGTTGGCACTAAGGTGAGAGAGTGGCTATGAGGAGCTTTGGGGAATAATGGGAGGACGCAGGTTGGTATAGGCACGGAGTGTGGCAGGAAGGCATTTTAAATCAGCCTGCTTCAGTATTTGGCAATCTTTATGGCTGCCTCTGAAATATTTCTAGGATGACAGGCTGACGTCACGACACACCCGTCACCCAGGACCAAGATCCCCATTATTTAGAGTACGTTATGTCCAAAACAGGCACGGCAAGTAAGGATATATCCCAATTCTGAGCACTTGACTCAGGAATGAAAATCCAGGTCACAATATTCAAATTCAAAATTAAATTCAAACGTATACCAAACAATTCTTTCTACTTAACATTTTACATACAGAACATTACTCGGCAAAAAAAATTGAAAATGTTTAATTTTTTTGCTGCTCTGCAACTCATTATTTGTACATATGCTGCCTGATTTATCACAGGACATAGCATTAACCATTGGGAATTCATTTCCATGGGAACTGGACAAGTAAAAAACAACACTCCCAAGATGCATCACTCTCACCCACACAGCAATAATCTACTGGATAGAGGACGATTCTTATTTTGTCTAAATTTAGGGACTTAATTTCAGGGGTTGTGACATCGTTGATAAGGTTGCTCTTGAACAGCACGTGTTGCTTGGTCACCTTAGGGTTTATTCAAGAATCAACCACATTGTTGGGGTCTGGAGTCACACATAGGTCAGGAACAGGTAAGGACGGCAGATTTCCATCCTTAAAAGGGGCAGTAATGAGCCAGATTAGTCTTTTTTTCCCACAATAGCCAAAAGTAGTTTCACTGTCTCCGTGGCTGAGCTTACGCACAAAAGTACACAAAGTCACGGAATCACGCAGCACGGAAACACTCCCTTCGGTACAACCGATTAACGACAACCATGTTTCAAAACTAGACTAGTCCCACTTGCCTGTATTTGGGCCATATCCCTCCAAACCTTTCTTATGTATGTATTTTTTTTTAATGTTTTAACTGTACTTGCGTCCACCGCTTTCTCTGGCAGTTCATTCCACACTGTACAAAACAAAAAGTTGCCCCTCATATCCTTTTTAAAATACATCCCCTAGTTTTGAATTCCCCCACCCTGGGGAGAAGACCCCTGCTATTCTCCTTATCTATGCTCCTCATGAGTTTATAAGTCTCTATAAGATTATGTCAGCTTCAATTTAAACATTTGAATTGGAGTTGGAGCCTATTCAGGAAGTTACACTGGTGGATGCAGTTGGATCAAATAGCAGTGGGCTGTACTGGTTGCTTGCCAGCAAATCAATATGTTTTTTTTTTTGCAGATACCAAATTATTTTGGTTGCTACTGGCTTGTTACCACATGCATAGCTAAGGCTGCAACGTAACCATAACTGAGGCTGCAGTGTAACCGTAACTGAGTGAAACCCATGGAAAAGATACTTTGAAAACTTGCCCAAACAGTTAACAGCAGGAAAAGCTGGCCGATCGTAAAGCCACCGTTGCTCCTGATTCCAATTTCCCGATTGTTGAAATGATTGCAATAATGTGTACTATTACCCTTTAATTCAAGAGGAGGCAGAGGAGTGTTGGTCATGTCATTGATCTGACAGTCCAAACTTTAGCTCATGTTTTAGGAGAAAGGGCTCAAATCCCACCATGGTAGATGGCGATATCTGAATTTAAATCAAACCTGGAATAAAGAGCTGACCCAACAGTGACAATGTTACTGTTGTCGATCTTGTGAAGACCCATCTGCTTCACTAACCTTCAGGATAGAAATTGCTGTCCATACCTGGTCTGGCTGATATCTGACTCCAAACCCACAGCAATGTGGTTAACTTTAATTGCCTTCTGAATTAATTGAATATTAAGGTTCCTACAGTGTGGAAAGAGGCCATCCAGCCCATCAAGTCTGCACTGACCCTCGGAAGAGCATCTGACCCAGCCCCCCTTCCCTATCCCTGTAGCCCTACAATTCCCATGTTTAACCCACCTAGTCTGCACATTCCTGAACACTATATGGGCAAATTTAGCCAGTCCATCTCTGGACTGTGGGAGGAAACCAAATCACCCAGAAGAAATGCGCACAGACATGGGGGAATGTACAAATGTCACACAGACAATCGTGTGAGGATGGAATCTGGTGCCTGGGCGCTGAGGGACCAGCAGTGCTAACCACTGAGCCACTGGATGAACAATAAACACTGGCCTATACAGCAATGCCTATATCCCATGGATGAATAAAAGGATGATTAAATACAACCATGACCTTACAAGCTCCAAGGTCTCATGTTTTGAAATTTTTTAGACAGAAAGCTAATACTCACTGTCTTCAGAATAATGGTACCGTGGGGAGTAGTACTCCACATCATCATCTGCTGGAAAAGCACAAGATATGTTAATGTCAGCATTCAACAATTCACACACATTCCTGACCAACTGCTCAGTCAGTACAGCCACTCCCTCAAATTCAGTTCATTGGCTGTCCCACCAATTAAAACTGGAATTGTGTGAAACATTTGCAAAATACCTTGGTATACTATGTACAAAGTTTGAATTCTGTGGTTCATCGATTTTGGACTCAACAGTCAGCTGTTGCGAGAAGTTTCCAGAAACATCCAAAACCTGTCTCCCAGAACTGGAGCTTCCCTGCCCGATTTCACATCTTTGGAAAAATTGATCCTCGGGCCATTTTATTTTTCCACTTTAAACTTGTGCCTTTTGATTTGATCAAATTGTGAATGAGGTCCTGTATTTCCCCGTGAATTCCCAAATCAAATCAACACAGGAGCCAAGATTTGACACGGCTCCACCCCTCAACTCTTCCCTGGGACCCGATGTCATATTGGATGTAAAGGTGCCAGGCAAATGTTGAACTGTCCCAGTCTATGTTATTCACAAATCATCCATTTTGAAGGAAGCCATTCAGCCCACTGTGCCCATGCTAGCTCTTTCGAAAGAGCAAATCAGTTAGTCCCACTCCCTGCTTTTACACCTTCCAAAGATTTCCTTTCCAATCAAGTATCTGATTCCCTTTGGAAAGTTGCCCCTTAAGTTATTTAATTAACCTTTTGGCCATTTTCTAACCTAAATCACAACTATCTGCTCATTCCTTATCCGGAATGTAGAACACATTATACTGATGTCCTCTTGGTTACTGACCATCCGGATGGTTTCCTACTATCTATTTCACCAAAACCCCACAAAATTTTGAATTTCTATTAAATCTCCCTTCAGCCTCCACTACTCTTCAGAAAACGAGCCCAGCACCTTACAATTCTCCACGTGACTCCAAACTTTCCCCAGTCAGGCGGGAATGCCTCAGTACAAGGCAGCAGTCACAAAGTGAAAGGAAACGACAGACCAGAGTCTCTAGTCACACATGAGGCAGCCAAAAAAGAGAGAAAGGTACCTTTGAGAAACTCTCTCTGAGCAATCTCGGAGAAGACATAGGTTGGGGTGTAAGTGACTGTTTCTATAAAAGCAATGGAAAGAAATGGAACTGAGACAGGACGATGAGATCATGCAACAGCAAAGTAAAAAGCAGGAATGATCAGAGAAAAAGCTGAAGCTAACTGCATTGATGAGATGTGAAAGCTGTTCCAACAACGCGCCTGCAGGCAAACTGTTTTCCCGCTGCCCCTCACGTGAAGCCATACATTATTCCAGGGTACATTCATGGCCAGCATGGAAGTGACCACACACTTTGAGAGACAACAGGCTATTCACACACATCCCTGGTGTGGTCGGGTTTTATGAGGATGAATGGGTCAGGTGACAGGATAGACAGGGGATGCGAGGGGAGGAGAGACGCGGGGGGGGCGCGAGGGGAGGAGAGACGCGGGGGGGGCGCGAGGGGAGGAGAGACGCGGGGGGGGGGCGCGAGGGGAGGAGAGACCCGGGGGGGCCGCGAGGGGAGGAGAGACCCGGGGGGGCCGCGAGGGGAGGAGAGACCCGGGGGGGCCGCGAGGGGAGGAGAGACCCGGGGGGACCGCGAGGGGAGGAGAGACGCGGGGGGGCCGCGAGGGGAGGAGAGACGCGGGGGGGCCGCGAGGGGAGGAGAGACGCGGGGGGGCCGCGAGGGGAGGAGAGACGCGGGGGGGCCGCGAGGGGAGGAGAGACGCGGGGGGGCCGCGAGGGGAGGAGAGACGCGGGGGGGGCGCGACGCGGGGTGGGCACGGGGGGGGCGCGACGCGGGGTGGGCGCGAGGGGAGGAGAGACGCGGGGGGCGCGAGACGCAGGATGGAGAGAGAGGGGGAAGGGAAGAGAGGAAGGGAGTGTGCCCATGTGTGCATGAGAGAGCGCGTGTGAGAGAGAGAGAGTGTGCGTGTGAGAGAGCGCGTGTGTGAGAGAGCGAGAGAGAGAGAGCGCGTGAGAGAGAGAGCGCGTGAGAGAGAGAGCGAGAGAGAGCGAGAGAGAGAGCGAGAGAGAGAGAGAGCGAGAGAGAGAGAGAGCGAGAGAGAGAGAGAGCGAGAGAGAGAGAGAGAGAGCGAGAGAGAGAGCGAAAGAGAGAGAGAGAGAGAGAGAGAGAGAGAGAGAGAGAGAGAGAGAGAGAGAACACAGGAGTGCACATGTGGGGCAGGGTCAGAAGCAAAAGGCTTCAGCAGCACCCAGGCAGCCACAAGTGGCTCAGCCAATCTCAAGTCAGGTAGACAGGGTGCAAGCTGTTTGACTGCAAGAGGCATCACAGCTGGGCCTCGCATCCAAAAGCAATCACCAGCATCTGGAAGGAGCTGGTAACCATGGGATTTTCCTTTCCACAGGGCTGGGGGGTAGAAGAGTAAATATTGAAATAGATACAAAGGTCAGCCCATCAACACCATGTTTATCATCCTCCTCACTCGTCATCCCATGAATACACAGAGTTTGCATATCCTTTTCCAATTATTACAAACCTATTTCTGAATGTTAATGTAGCCTCTGCCTCAACATAGCGAGAAAGTGCATTACACAACAAATGACACCCTGAGAGAAATGCTCAGTTTACATTCTTCCATTTCACTGGAGAGTTAAAGATTAAAATGCATAATCTGTTGGGAAATTACAGAAAACATGGCTCAGGAGCAAAGAGCTGACAACTAGCAATGGATTAAACATGACATTGAGAGACAACTTGGAATAACTGTGGCATTTGAGAGGGCTTAAACACTTGAGAGCATCACACACACACCCACACTGGTGGACATACTGACACACATGCAGGCAAAGACACAGGCACAGACAGATGGATGTATAGCGAGAGAGAGAGACACACACAGATAGACACAGGCACACTGACGCAGGGGCAAAGACAGATAAACACAGACAAACTGATAGAAAGAGACACATGCACACACACTGACATATGTACACATATGCAAACATGTGTGCACACTGACAGACACAGGCACACACACATTGAGGCATTGATACACACGCGCGCACACATACACACGCATACACTGATACCTTCTCTTTTCTGCTGGCATTCAGGAAGCTCAGGAAAGCTGTATGTAGGGTGATACGGATTTTCCTCAGGAGTGTCTGAGTGAAGAGGTAAGGAAGCAAGAGACAAAACAAGCCATGGGAAAAAATAGCAAAGATTCAAACGTGAGAAGACAAGCTGCAAGAGAAAGGTCACTCAGAAAGCACAGAGAATTAAAACATTCTGAAAAAGAGAAGGAAAATGTGGGCAGTGTATTACCAAACAATTAATTATTCAACAACAAGCTTCCAGAGCAGCCTACACCAACTATAATGCTTCACAACGTTTGGTGTGGAGGTGAGAGCCTGAATCCCATGTGTGCATGTGTGAACGTCTGGGAGTGCAAACGTCTGGGAGTGTGAACGTAAGAGCGATCAAATGTGAACGCGCAAACATGTGTGCAACAGGTTCAATTCCACCCTCGAACAGCTGGCTGTGTGGAGTTTGCACATTCCCCCAGTGTCTGTATGGGTTTCCCTCCAGGTGTTCCAGTTTCCTCCCAAAGTCCAAAGATGTGCAGGTTCAGGGTGGATTGGCTGTGCTAAATTGTCCATAGGGTCCAGGGATGTGTAGGTTAGGTGGGCTAGCCATTGGAAATGCAGAGTTACAGGGCTAGAGGAGGGGTTTGGTGGGACGCTCTGTGGAGAGTTGCCGTGAACTCAATGGGCTGAATGACCCACTTCCAGACTGTAGGGATTCTGTGTGCGTCGAGAGTGTGGCGCTGGAAAAGCACAGGTCAGGCAGCATCCAAGGAGTGCAAGATTGGGTGAATATGTCTGTGTGTACGCACGCTCGCATGTATATGTTTGTTAGTGAGTGAACATGGATGTGGGTGGCTCTGGCAATGTCATTGTGGGGGTGGGGGAGGGAGAAAGTCTTTCATTTTCCTTTCAGTTACTTTCCCCTTGTTTATTTACTTAACATTTCCCCTTGAGACTATCTATCTACCTCAGTCGCTCCTTATCTCACTAAGTGTTACTTTCTATTTATTCTCTGGCTGAAGATGTTCTTCCCAAATTCCTCACTGCATTTGTTACTGACCATCTTCTAATTTTAAAACGCCAAGTTCTGGATTACCCTCCAGAGGGAGAAATATCTGCTCCCAGTCAACCCTATCAAATTATCTCTTCTGCCTCATCTTTTCTTGTGGACTACGCCTGGCGCAAAGGAGGGTGAAGGCACAGAGTTACAACTCCCCTTGGAGTAACGGTACTGAGGAGGCAGAAAAACCAATAAAGAAACTGAAATACTAGGTAGTGAATGCACTGGTCATTACTGCTCTGCTCATTACATTACTGCACTGTTCATTACCGTCAGCGGTGTTCTGAGGTATTTGAAACAAGTTGGACGAGTACGCGGCATTCACAAGTTTTGCTTTCTGGTATTTACTGCATGAACTGATGAATGGGTAAACTGTGGGGAGACACATTGCCTGTGATTCTGAGGCACAGGAAACTTGGCAATGGCACATTCACCTGTCCCCAGAACCATGTTACCTTTGCTGACTTTGTGAATCTGTTTGAACATGGTCTTGTACCAATCTTTGGGCCTCTCGACATTCTGCGGAGACATAAAATTGGAGGAATGAGGAATAGTAAAAGAAACAGCACAGAGGACATGCCCCATTCAGTCAGTGATCGCGAGAAACTGTAGCCCAGTCTCACACTACAGCAGGCAACATCAAACGAACCGTCTGCTCCTCTCTCACCTTGATACCCAGGTCTTCAGGCGCTATGAAGGAGGACTGAGGCACCTGGGTGACTTTCTGCCATTTATTATCCATCGCTGCTGCTGTGTGCACAGGAGGAACACTTCCGTCTGAAGCTGCAACTTGCGTTTTATGATCAGTTACTGTTTCTGGCACAGAATCTACGAAGAAAGTAAACAGTACAAGTATGTGCAGTGACAGAAATACACCAAGTTCGGAGCAATGGTAAAGCCATTCCGGCCACACAATTCCTATTAAGGAAGCAAGTGGAATCTTAATGTAACCTCGGAGGTTAACCGCAGTTTGGCTGGGGGCGGTGGTGGCCTGAGCTTGCTGTTTGCCTGCATGCCTAATGAGGAGGATAAGTCAGCAACAAGTGACAAACAACAGAGCTCCTTTCTTCCCCCACCAAAAGGAACTAAACGCTGGGTTATTGTCGAACACTCATTAAAACACACCCGCGTGGTACAATCTGTAACCTCTCACTCTCTTCCTGCCCACTCCGTCACTGCCCCACCCCAGCCCGTCACTCGATGGACCCCCCCTCCCCAGTCACTCGCTCGTCTCCACCCCCACCCCATCACCCCACGCTGGCACTCAGACACCCCCTCCCCCCTGCTGATGGTGGGCATGCCACATGCCTTGGTCACCTGGGCTTCCACTTTGAGGGAACTGTAAACCTGCATGCCAAATCCATTTCTAGAACATAGAAGAATACAGCGCAGTACAGGCCCTTTGGCCCTCTATGTTGCGCCGATCCAAGCCCACCTAACCTATACTAACCCACTATCCTCCATATACCTATCCAATGCCCGCTTAAATGCCCATAAAGAGGGAGAGTCCACCACTGCTACTGGCAGGGCATTCTATGTTAATGTTCCTAAGGGTTCTGCCATTTAGAGTATAATTCAAACCTAATTTGATCCTCCAAAATGCATCATCTTGTATTTGTCTGGATTAAACGCCATCTGCCAAATCTGTGTCCAAGTTACTAATCTATACTTTCACAATCGTCGGCACGATCAGCAACTTCACCAATTTTTGTGTCACCTGCAAACTTACTAATCAAACCGCCTACATTTTTCTCCAGATCATTTATATATACTACAAATAAACAGAGGGCCTAAGATTAATCCCTGTGGAACACCACTAGATAGCGAATTCCATTCTGAAAAACACCCTTTCACTGCTACCCTTTGTCTTCTGTGACCAAGCCAGTTTTGTATCTATCTAGCCAGCCCACCCTGAATCCCATGTGATTTTAGTTTTTGAACCAATCAGCCATGCGGGACCTTATCAAATGCCTTACCAAAGTCCAGATAAACTACATCTACAGCCCTTCCCTCATCCATAACTTTTGTCACCTCTTCAAAAAATTCATTCATGTTGGTGGGACATGACTTTCCCCGTACAAAATCGTGCTGCCAGTCACTAACTAGTCAATTTTCTTCCAAATGTGCATCTATCTTGTCCCTCAATAATCTTGTCTAAGAGCTTCCCCACCACAGACATCAGGCTCACCAGCCTCTAATTTCCTGGATTATACTAGCTCTCTTTTCTTAAACAAGGGAAGGGCATTGGCTTCTCCAGTCCTCTGGAACCTCACCTATGGTCAAATAGGCTGTGAAGATATCTGCTAATGCTCCAGCTATTTCTTCCCTTGCCTCTCGCAGTAACCTGGGATAGAGCCCACCTGGCCCCGGGGACTGGTCTACCTCCAGAAAGGTCAGAAACATAGAATTTTAGAATCCCTACAGTGTGGAAACAGGCCATTTGGCCCAAGTCCACGCCAACCCTCCAAAGAGTAACCCAACCAGATCCATTCCCCTACTCTATTGCTCTTCATTCACCCCTGACTAACGTACCTAACCCATACATCCTTGAACACTACGGGCAATTTAACATGGCCAATTCAACTAACCTGCACATCTTGGATTTGAGGGAGGAAATTCACACAGACACAAGGAAAATGTGCAAACTCCACACAGCTAGTCGCCAGAGGCTGGATTTGAACCTGGGTCCCTGGTGCTGTGAGGCTGCAGTGCTAACCACTGAGCAACCCATACCACTGAGCCACAAATCAAACAAACAGCAAAATGTGGCACTAGTTTTTTTAAAAAAAATCTATTTATGGGATTTGAATGTCACTGGCTGGACCAGTATTTCTTGCTCAGAGGGTAGTTAATAGTCAGTCAATCACATCACCATTAGTCTGAAGTCACTTGTAAGCCAGACCAGGTTAATGGTGACAGATTTCCTTCTCTCAGGGACATTAGTGAAATGGATGGGATTTTAAAACAATACTTGGTAGTCATTACTCCAGAATTCTTTATTGAGTTCAATTTTATCTGTCACTGTGGGATTTGAATCCATGGCCCTCAAAACAGCTGTCCGAGGTTCTGGATTACTGGTCTCGTGACATTAGCAATATATCACCGTCTCCCAGGTTCCATTAACTGAGTTATTTCAGAGCTACCAAGCAGGTCCTCACCTAATGGTATATGCGACCCAATCCCTGGTGAGGTGTTACGCCAAATACTTGACCCGATGCTGCTGTTGCATTTTACGGTTTATTATTTCAGCACCCAGCCAGATCACATACCGAACGGTGGCAGAATTTAACATTTCACATAAGAAAACGTGATATTCACTGAGCACCTTCTCTTACCTGACAGGCTGTTCAAACGTTTCTGCTGTTCTGGAGAAAGACAAAAGAAACAAAACCAAGTCAAACACACAGACTCAGCAAGGGCACTGTGCTTAAATCATATGTACCTCCCTCATGGGGATGGGGATACAGATGGATGGACACACACACACGGCAGATCAAGTGCTTCACCCCAATGCAATCTTCATAATCATTAGCACATGCCATCAGGCTATTCCCCAGTAGAAACATCACCCCACATCCCCATATTATCACGTTTTAATGTTTTTTTTCACCAAGAGGGAGTCAAAGTCAACCTGTCCCTCAACAGAAGCCAAATATTGCATCTTCAGGCCAGGCCCAAGGACTGGTGAATACGCTACACAGCCTAGGGAGATCTTCGATTCAGTTACAAAGCAAGGTGGCTCAATGGTTAGCACTGCTGCCTCACAGTGCCAGAGACCCGGGCTCAATTTTCACCTCAGGCAACTGTCTGTGTGGAGTTTGCACATTCTCCCAGTGTCTGCGTGGGTTTCTTCCAGGTGCTCCGGTTTCCTCCCACAGTCCAAAATATGTGCAGGTTAGGTGAATTGGCTGTGCTCAATTACCCGCAGGGTTAGGTGTATTAGTCAGAGGGAAATGGGTCTGGATGGATTGCTCTTTGGAGGGTCAGTGTGGACTTGCTGGGCCGAAGGACCTGTTTCCACACTAAGTAATCTAATCTAAGTGCTGAATTGACCAAGCTCAGGCTGTATGTCATTGCAGCGCATTAATCTACCATACCAGTAGGAGGAGCTCTGTGTCCAGGTTTGACAGACACACTCCCAGGTCTGGTGTCCAAGGTACCAATAGACTCAATGAAACTTACAGGATTTGCTCATAGTGTCCAAACCGCTTTTTAAAAATCAAACACTAGTGCAACCATACAAGGTGGTACACTGCAAAAGGTTTCGTTACCTAACTGAAGGGGGGAATACACTTGCATTGCAGGCAGTTCAGAGGAGGCTCACTAATTTGATTCCCACTTGAAGGAGTTATTAGATTAAATTAGATTCCCTACATGTGGAAACAGGCCCTTCGGCCCAACCAGTCCACACCAACCCTCCGAAGAGTAACCCACCCAGACCCGTTTCCCTCTGACTAATGCACCAAGCACTATGGGTAATTTGGTATGGCCAATTCACCTGACCGGAGCACCCGGAGGAAACCCACTCAGACACTGGGAGAATGTGCAAACTCCACACAGAGAGTCACCAGAGGCTGGAATCGAACCTGGGACGCTGGTGCTGTGAGGTAGCAGTGCTAACCACCGAGTCACCGTGCCGCCCACAAAGCAATTTGACAGATCCGTTTTACCACAAGATGAAATACTCATTTTTGTTTTACACCAGAGGCTTTCCTTAAAAAGTCAGTTTAGAAACCAACACTGCGATAGCTAGGAACCAAACCCTGGTCAACTGCTTGGAAGGCAGCTATGCTCACCACTATACTATCATCGTCTTTATCTCACAACAAATGGTGAGTTCCAAGTTTTGAGAATGAAAGGTGATTAAAAAAAAAGAGGGAAATGACGTTTGGCTGGTGGAATATTTGGGAGAATACAGAACTAAGGATCGTTGTTTCAAAACAGGGGGCTCCAATTTAAGATTGAAATGAATAAGAAATTCATCTCTCAGAAGCTTTGAGAATTCTCGATCATAGAGAACAGCAGAGGCTGCGTCACTGAATATATTCAGGGTTTTGACAGTCAAAGGTTTGAAGGATTACATGGACAGACAGGAAAGTGGAGTTAAGGCCACAACCAAATCAGCTACAATTTGATGGAAGGACAGAGAAAGCCAGACGGCCTACTCAGCCGACTCTGGGTCATTGTGTAGGGAACGCAGAAAGAGGGGGAACAGTGTCTGTCTGAACTAAACAGTAGTGGGTGCAAGTCCAACTCCCAACACATGAGCATGTAATTGAGCTGGGCAATCCAAAGAAGTACTGAGGGAGTGCTGCACTGCCATGGCTGATGTCTTTCAGACTAGGTTTCAAACCAAATCCGGTCTGCCCTCCAACATGTTCTGTAAAATAAAACACCCTATGCCAATACTGATTCTCTACTGACATCAATAGAGACCAGAAATCATCTGGACAGTATTTTCTTTGTGTGACCTTGCTGTGGATAGGTTGGCTATCATTGCCAATATTGCAATACTTGACAAATCCTTCATTGGCTGTCAATACAGTTAAGATTAGTTTAGATTAGATTACATACAGTGTGGAAACAGGCCCCTCGGCCCAACCAGTCCACACCGCCCCGCCGAAGCGCAACTCACCCATGCCCCTACATTTACCCCTTACCTAACACTACGGACAATTTAGCATGGTCAATTCACCTGACCTGCACATCTTTGGACTGTGGGAGAAAACCGGAGCACCCAGAGGAAACCCCCCACGCAGACTCGGGGAGAACGTGCAAACTCCACACAGTCAGTCGCCTGAGGCGGGAATTGAACCCGGGTCTCTGGCGCTGTGAGGCAGCAGTGCTAACCACTGTGCCACCGTGCCGCCCACAAGATATTAGATAAATGCAAGCAGCAAGAAACAAGAAACAGAAATTGGTTGGAAGTCTCAGGAGAGAAATCAGAGTTACGCTTCCGAGATTGAACCCGAATGATTTCTCTCCACGGGTGCTGCCATACCTGCTGAGTCTTCTCAGCAATTTTGGTTTGTGTCTCCGATTTCCAGCATTCACAGTTCTTTCAGTTTTTATATAAATGCAAGACTTTGTTTGTGGGCATCAAAACATCTTGATGCCCTTTTAAACAGACACTCATCTCCATGATGGGAACACCACTGGGGGATACCATTACGTCATATGAGCCAGTAGCCTCCAACAATGTGGTGTTCAAACTAACCAGAATCAGTGGGCAAGCTCCTGCCTTAACACTGCTGCGTGAATGTTGCAAAGAACCACCTCACCCCATGCCGGATACACAGGATTTCCCTGCTCAATGCTGAACATCCAACTTTTCCAGAAAGGGGCTGCTCCGACAGGAGGGAGGGGAATGAAGAAGTGACAAGCAATGTTCAAAGGGCAAGTCAGGATTAACCATTTCCTCGGGGATCTCCCTCCCATTCCTCTTCCACACTCACCCACTGCTAGTGGCATAAACCCCCAATGACAGCAACCCCACTTTCTGAATCTCATGGGCACACACCCCATTGCTGCAGAGGTGACCTTGGGAGGTGCAGGTAGTCAATCACAGAACGCTCTCCAAACAGAACCTCTTCTCATCTGAAATCCAAATAACAAGGCCTGGGACTCAGCCCTCCTGCTTCACTCCCTTCACTCTGACCTAGGGATGGCTGCAATGGACAGTGACAATGGAAACCTTAGGTTATTCCCTTGTACTGCCAAAGATGACTGGAACATGTACTTCCCATTCGACTAATTACATTACTTTGCTCTGCTAGCGTTATAATCCATTGCCATAACCAACCCCAGGAAAAGCCTGCACCATCTGTGCCTTCGCTCCGAAATTCCCTCACTAAAACTCTCTGCCTCTCAATTTATTTTTCTGCAAAACAGTCCTAAAAATGATGTCGGTCATCTGTCCAAATGCCCTTCACTGGGCTTTTTGGTGTCAAATCCATTCTGAGGCAGGGGTGGGGGGGTTCACTGGGCCCAAAACATTTACTCTTCACAGATGTTGCCAGACCTGCTGAGTTTATATTTACGATTTCCAGCATCTGCAGTTTTCTTCTTGTTTAAATTTGATGTTAAATCTTATTTTCTGACGCTCCTGCAACTGCGCTGGGCTGGCTCGCTATGCAAAAGGTACTATATCAATGAAGGTGGTTGCTTTTGTTGACTGCTGTCCAGTGTTACAATGAGAAAGGGAGGCTTGCGAATTCTTAAAAACACAGGAACCTTGAGCAGTCAATTCCAGAGTTCTTGATATTATCATCCAAAGCCCCAGATTCAAAAATACATAGGAGAAGAAATTGTTCCTATTGGTGGAAAGTTTCAAATTCTTGGAAAGGGCCAGGAATTCATCAGAATTATCGGATTGGCCGGAGCTGCTCCCACGACAACTCTGATTGGGTACATTCCTGGAGGTTTCATCATGTGACCAGATGCCTCACACCTTTCCCCTGACAATTATTCATTGGCTAATGTTTCCTCAGTATCATACCTGGTTGGCTGAACCAACTGGAAAGTAAAGGATCAATCCAATGAATCTCCTCTGGATGACCTCCTTTGCAGTATATCTTTCCTTAGACAAAGTGCCCAATACTGTTCACTGTTTTCCACCTGAGGTCTGATTGACACATTGTATAGTTTTGGAAAGACATCACTATTATTACACTCCATTCCCCCTGGAAATGAAGACCAACATTCCATTAGCCTTCTCAATTACCCATTGAACATAAATTCTAGGTTTTTAAGATTTATGTGCAAGGACTCCCAAAATCGGTCTGTGCTCCAGCTTTCTCTCTCCATTTCACGAAGATTCAGCGCCTTTATTCTTTCTGCCAAAATTAAAACAAGCCTCGCATTTTCCCACATTCGATTCCATCTGCCAACCTTTTGCCCACTCACATACATCTGTCTATATCCCCCTTCCGCAGACTGTCATCCTCACCGCTTGCACTCCCAGCTATACTTATGGTGATAGTATATCTCACTTTCCGCAACCAAGTCATTTATACATTCCATAAAATTGTAAAAATCCTTCCATTTCTAGCAAACCATGTGTAATTAAAGTGCGAGAGCTGTGTGCTAACAAAGGAATAAAACTATTTGTCACAACTGACCGAGGGGGGGCTAAAAAAGGAGGGGGGCTGATTGCCCCTCCTCACAACACAATACGATGCAATTCTGTAACACAGTTGGGTGTGCTTACCTCGGTTGTGCTGAAGCAGAACGATAGTAGGATTCACGAAGGTGGTGGATGGGTAGGCCGAAAGCCTGCTCGATGAGGCAAGGCCAAGATGTGACTCCAGACTCGTACAAGGCAATTCTCCTTCACTTACTGTGGACTGCACATCCTTCCAGACAAGAGAACAGTGGCTTATTAATGAGACACTTGCCAGGATCAAACTTACAGATGAATTCAGAGTATTCAGCGCACTGTGACCACACACTTCTTTAACCTCTAATCTTTTAACTACAAGAATCTTTGGCCTCTACCCCACCACACCCTGTCTCTTCCCTAAGAAGCAAAAACTAGGCAGGGAACGTCGAGTCTCAATGAGTTCTAATGCTAACGTGGCAAAAGAAATCCACTCGAATTTCATAAACAAGCACAGGAGGCCATTCAGCCCACGTATCAGTATTATTTCTTTGAAAGATCTATCCAATTTATCACTGTCCTTGCTCCATGTCCCTCAAAAGGACCTCTCTGCTAAACTGAGCAGCCAGTTCCCTTTTGGAAATTTCTACTGAATCCGCTTCCCTTTCTGATAGCATGTTCCAGATCACAATTCCTCATTTTCCTCAGCTGGCTTCCAATCATTTTAATCACATCCCATTAATGAATAAGAAAAAAAAAAGCAATGCCTCAGGTCCAATGAAGAGGCCACAGAGCAGAAGGAGATCATGGGGCCTACTAATGAAAGGCCCAGTGGGATGTGTTGGGAGATCTCCTCACAGTTATACTGTCCTAACCAGTTCATCCTCAACATTGACCAACAGAGCAGAGTCTTGATAAGAGTTTCTCCGTGTCTCTTGCCCCTCCATTTGCTCACAAGGCGATGCTAATGTCGAATACAGCCAATTAGCATAATGTCTCCGTGAGTCTCCTGGTCTCCAGAGAAGAATGTGTCTGCTCACCCACACACTCCAACACCACACTGTTTCAATGTGAAACCCATCAAGGATAACATTTTAAAACTAGAGTACACCTCAAATTATTCCATTCCCCTTGACTGGAAGAAAATCAGCTCAGCCATTCGTTACAGGATCTGGCAGCATGTTAAATACTTCTGACTACTTCAGGAGGTTTTGTTAAGCTTTGCCGAGCAGCCCATGAATAAAACATCAGCCAAAACGTGCTGGAAATGCTTGCAGTCAGAGTCCCAGTATTGGAAACCAGATGTCTTGCATTCCCTATATTACATTAGGGATGCCCAAGCGTGACTCTTGTCTCCAATGGGTTTGTGCACTCACCCTCACTCGGAGCAGGTAAACATGCAGTGTCCATGCAAGTGACAAACAACAAGTCTAGCAAAGCTAACGGAGGGATCTCCATCTGCATCAAGTAATGCCCAGCGGGCCAGACAGAATGCTAGAGATAGAAAGGAAGAGACAGAAGCTTTCTTCAGAAGATGTTGTTAAAATGAGGTGGGGGGAGGGGGGGAATAGGTGAGAACGGCTCACGAACAGATTACTGCTGGAAGGAGTCCTCTTTCACTTAGCATTGATAGTCTATGGGGCCAATTCTAAGCAAGCAGCACAAAACACTCAGCTACAACACTCAGCTACAAGCCACACTACATGGAAAGGGAGCAGCACCTGTTAATCGGCAGAGACAAGGGGTTGAGGGGGTATTGCTGGAGGGAGAGGGAGGAAAGGTCACAAGGAGGGGGGAGGGAAGGGGTTACTTGCAGATAGGCATGAGCTAGAGGTGGGCCTTACTGTGCGTGGGGGTAGTCCAGTGAGTTGGGAGTCCGGGCCGCTGTGCAGCTTGGTGGTGGGCGATAGCAGCAATGACGCTGGTGGGTTAATGGGGACGGTGGAAGAGGAGGCACACACAGCATGGGAGACTCCTTTCTGCAGGTGAGGGGGGATGAAGTCGTCGAGTGTTGGCAGGGTCAGAGGTGCAATGGTAGGATGAGATGGCAGGGATGACGAGGCTGGTTCGGCTGAAACGCAGGCCGTGCACACACTTTCCTCCCTCTCACAAACTGCCTTAGTGGGAAGGCCGCTGGATGAGGCTATCACCTCAGGCTGGGCAATGCCAGCAGACACATCCTGCAGGGAGAGACGTTTCATTACTCAGACACCGCCCGCCACACCGATCCACTGGCCATTCGAAACAACACTACAATCAGAGAGCAGCAAAGGCAGTGACAAACAGGCAGGCTCTTCATGCAACACTCTCATACAGGACGTTCCAACAGAGTCCCTCTGACCCTGGATACACACACCAAAAACAATGCTGCTCTTTTCTTTAAACCCTCCACATACACACACGCATCACAGTTAAGTGTAATACAGACTCAAAAGTTAGAAGACTAGTGCAAAACGTGTGTAAACCATGCTAAATCTGAAATGACAGTTGGTGGTCACACCCTGCTCTTGGGCAGTGAGCTGGGGGGGGTGGGGTGTCACACACTGACACTCCCCTGCCCTCTGACAGTAAGCGGGGGGGGGGGGGTCATACAATGACCGTTCCCCCTCTCAGACAGTGGATGGGGTGTCACATTGAACTTTCACCGCTTCCCCCACCCCCAGAAAGTGGGTGGGGGTCACAAACTGACCTTACCCCCTCTTGGACAGCTGGGGGGGGGGGGGGGGGGGGCGAGGTGTCACACACTGACTTTCCTCCTCTCAGGGGATGGGTGGGGGGGGGGGGGTCACACACTGACCCTCCCCGCCCCTTTGGACAGTGGGCGAGGTTCACACACTGACCTTACCCACCTCGGACAGTGGGCAGGCAGTCACAAACTGATCTTTCCCACCTCTCTGATAGTAGGCTGGCTGTGTCACACACTGACCTTTGCCCCTCCCGCACAGTGGGCATGGTGTGTCAAACACTGACCCCTTTCCCTCCATTGGACAGTGGGCAGGGGTCACACACTGACCTTGCCTGCTCTGGGACATGTATGATGGACCCACAGAAAAGCTTTGAGAAATGACAGTTTTAATTTTATTTTACATTGATCTTTCTGTTCATTTGTTCCCATTGTAAAAGCTATCAAATTATTGTCAACCAACATCACCATCGCACAGTCAAGTGATGAGAGTCAACGCAATGGGTTTGGGGGAATGCTAGATGGCTATTCCACTATGGTAGGAAGCACCAGCATCCACACAAAGCAATGCGGAGGGTTTTGAGAGAGAGAGAAGAGAGGGGGAGTGGGAGAGAGAGAGAAGAGAGGGGGAGTGGGAGAGAGAGAGAAGAGAGGGGGAGTGGGAGAGAGAGAGAAGAGAGGGGGAGTGGGAGAGAGAGAGAAGAGAGGGGGAGTGGGAGAGAGAGAGAAGAGAGGGGGAGTGGGAGAGAGAGAGAAGAGAGGGGGAGTGGGAGAGAGAGAGAAGAGAGGGGGAGTGGGAGAGAGAGAGAAGAGAGGGGGAGTGGGAGAGAGAGAGAAGAGAGGGGGAGTGGGAGAGAGAGAGAAGAGAGGGGGAGTGGGAGAGAGAGAGAAGAGAGGGGGAGTGGGAGAGAGAGAGAAGAGAGGGGGAGTGGGAGAGAGAGAGAAGAGAGGGGGAGTGGGAGAGAGAGAGAAGAGAGGGGGAGTGGGAGAGAGAGAGAAGAGAGGGGGAGTGGGAGAGAGAGAGAAGAGAGGGGGAGTGGGAGAGAGAGAGAAGAGAGGGGGAGTGGGAGAGAGAGAGAAGAGAGGGGGAGTGGGAGAGAGAGAGAAGAGAGGGGGAGTGGGAGAGAGAGAGAAGAGAGGGGGAGTGGGAGAGAGAGAGAAGAGAGGGGGAGTGGGAGAGAGAGAGAAGAGAGGGGGAGTGGGAGAGAGAGAGAAGAGAGGGGGAGTGGGAGAGAGAGAGAAGAGAGGGGGAGTGGGAGAGAGAGAGAAGAGAGGGGGAGTGGGAGAGAGAGAGAAGAGAGGGGGAGTGGGAGAGAGAGAGAAGAGAGGGGGAGAGAGAGAGAGAGAGAAGAGAGGGGGAGAGAGAGAGAAGAGAGGGGGAGAGAGAGAGAAGAGAGGGGGAGTGGGAGAGAAGAGAGGGGGAGTGGGAGAGAAGAGAGGGGGAGTGGGAGAGAGAGAGGGGGAGTGGGAGAGAGAGAGAGAGAGAGAGGGAGGCAGAGAGAGATAGAGAGAGAGTGGGGGCAGAGTGAGAGAGAGAGAGAGTGGGGGCAGAGTGAGAGAGAGAGAGTGGGGGCAGAGTGAGAGAGAGAGAGAGAGTGGGGGCAGAGAGAGAGAGAGAGAGAGTGGGG
>NW_028270181.1:30513562-30515430 GCF_037043375.1 Chiloscyllium plagiosum
AGCGAGCGCGGGCGAGAGCGCGAGAGAGAGTGCGCGCGAGAGAGACGCGCGAGAGAAGAGCCGCGAGCGAGAGAGAGAGCGCGAGCGAGAGAGAGAGCGCGAGCGAGAGAGAGAGCGCGAGCGAGAGAGAGAGCGCGAGCGAGAGAGAGAGCGCGAGCGAGAGAGAGAGCGCGAGCGAGAGAGAGAGCGCGAGCGAGAGAGAGAAGCGCGAGCGAGAGAGAAAGCGCGAGCGAGAGAGAAAGCGCGAGCGAGAGAGAAAGCGCGAGCGAGAGAGAAAGCGCGAGCGAGAGAGAGAGCGCGAGTGAGAGAGAGAGCGCGAGTGAGAGAGAGAGCGCGAGAGAGAGAGAGAGAGAGCGCGAGTGAGAGAGAGAGCGCGAGTGAGAGAGAGCGCGCGAGTGAGAGAGAGCGCGCGAGTGAGAGAGAGCGCGCGAGTGAGAGAGAGCGCGCGAGTGAGAGAGAGAGCGCGAGTGAGAGAGAGAGCGCGAGTGAGAGAGAGAGCGCGAGTGAGAGAGAGAGAGCGCGAGTGAGAGAGAGCGCGAGTGAGAGAGAGCGCGAGTGAGAGAGAGAGCGCGAGTGAGAGAGAGAGCGCGAGTGAGAGAGAGAGCGCGAGTGAGAGAGAGAGCGCGAGTGAGAGAGAGAGCGCGAGTGAGAGAGAGAGAGAGCGCGAGTGAGAGAGAGAGCGCGAGTGAGAGAGAGAGCGCGAGTGAGAGAGAGAGCGCGAGTGAGAGAGAGAGCGCGAGTGAGAGAGAGAGAGCGCGAGTGAGAGAGAGAGCGCGAGTGAGAGAGAGAGCGCGAGTGAGAGAGAGAGCGCGAGTGAGAGAGAGAGCGCGAGTGAGAGAGAGCGCGCGAGTGAGAGAGAGCGCGCGAGTGAGAGAGAGCGCGCGAGTGAGAGAGAGCGCGCGAGTGAGAGAGAGAGCGCGAGTGAGAGAGAGAGCGCGAGTGAGAGAGAGAGCGCGAGTGAGAGAGAGAGCGCGAGTGAGAGAGAGAGCGCGAGTGAGAGAGAGAGCGCGAGTGAGAGAGAGAGCGCGAGTGAGAGAGAGAGCGCGAGTGAGAGAGAGAGCGCGAGTGAGAGAGAGAGCGCGAGTGAGAGAGAGAGCGCGAGTGAGAGAGAGAGCGCGAGTGAGAGAGAGAGCGCGAGTGAGAGAGAGAGCGCGAGTGAGAGAGAGAGCGCGAGTGAGAGAGAGAGCGCGAGTGAGAGAGAGAGCGCGAGTGAGAGAGAGAGCGCGAGTGAGAGAGAGCGCGAGTGAGAGAGAGAGCGCGAGTGAGAGAGAGCGCGAGTGAGAGAGAGAGCGCGAGTGAGAGAGAGAGCGCGAGTGAGAGAGAGAGCGCGAGTGAGAGAGAGAGAGCGCGAGTGAGAGAGAGAGAGCGCGAGTGAGAGAGAGCGCGAGTGAGAGAGAGAGAGCGCGAGTGAGAGAGAGAGCGCGAGTGAGAGAGCGCGAGTGAGAGAGAGAGCGCGAGTGAGAGAGAGAGCGCGAGTGAGAGAGAGAGAGAGAGCGCGAGTGAGAGAGAGCGCGAGTGAGAGAGAGAGAGAGAGAGCGCGAGTGAGAGAGAGAGAGAGAGAGCGCGAGTGAGAGAGAGAGAGAGAGAGCGCGAGTGAGAGAGAGAGAGAGAGAGCGCGAGTGAGAGAGAGAGAGAGACAGCGCGAGTGAGAGAGAGAGAGAGAGAGCGCGAGTGAGAGAGAGAGAGAGAGCGCGAGTGTGAGAGAGCGAGAGAGAGAGAGCGCGAGTGAGAGAGAGAGAGAGCGCGAGTGAGAGAGAGAGAGAGCGCGAGTGAGAGAGAGAGAGCGCGAGTGAGAGAGAGAGAGAGCGCGAGTGAGAGACGAGAAGAGAGAGAGCGCGAGTGAGAGAGAGAGAGAGCGCGCGAGTGAG